>NC_054546.1:24137554-24317554 GCF_017654505.1 Polyodon spathula
TTCAGAGAGAGCGCTCCTCTGCTCCCTGTCCTATCTCCCTCGCTACCCTTCAGAGAGACCACTCCTCTGCTCCCTTCAGAGGGACCTCTCTGCTGTGTTCTTCTCCCTCGCTACCCTTCTGATGGACCTCTCCTCTGCTCTGTCTTATCTCCCTCATTACCCTTCAGAGAGAGCTCCTCTGCTCCCTATCTTATCTCTCTCGCTACTCTTCAGTCCATCCTGCTACAGCAGCTCCTTTCTTACTTCCAATACGCTGATAATACTAATTAGAGAATAAACCAAGTCATTAGTGCAGTCTGCAGTCACGTTCTACATGATGCAGTGCACTAATGCCTCTTAATTACCTTAAGTTTTAGACAATGCTGCTTTATCTTCTATTCTGAACTGGATGCCAAGAACACTTAACCAGCTCTTCCTTTTATTCCTGCTCTTTTGATCTCTGCCCTTGCCGCTGACCTCATTAGAGGGGTTGAAAGCAGAGAAAACAATTAGTCTGGGGGTTTGATTAGTATGAAGCAGCCTCGGTGACTGGATCAATACTCTTGGATTACAGACACAGCCGGCCTGTGCTACTCAGTATTGGGTTACAGACAGACCACAAGGCCAGCCCTGATCAGCACTTTCAACATGAGAATACAAGTTTAGGAAAGGGAAGAGGCTGTTCAACCCAGCAAAGCATCATCTTCTTCATTAGTAATTTACAGACGAAGAGTTGGTAAGATTGATGCAGAGCTCTCATTCTGCTAACATAACATCTCCATGCCCGAACAGGGCAGAAGGAGTTTAGTCTCCAATCTTCCTCTGAAGAAAATGGAAGGGGATGGAAAGCCTCTAGTTCCACTGATTGATTCAAGTGGAAAGCTGTAACCACCTTAGTGAGAAAAGCGGGGTTCGTGCATAACACCGTTTTCATCATCCCAAACATGCATACAGGAGCTGTGCACTAACAGAACCTGTATCTCACTGACTTGCTTTGCGGAGGTGATGGCTAATAAAAAGGCTGTCTTCATAAAGAGATAGAGACAGATACTTCAACTCTGTGGAATGCATAGGCTCAAACAGAGCCTTAGTGAGAGCCTCCAGTACCCCATCTAGGTTCCACTCGGGAGGGCGTCCTTTCTAGGACGTAAAAGCCAAGCAACCTTGAAAAAATGGGTCACCAGGACATGGGCGCCTGGGGACAACGAGTCCATGGGGACATGGCATGCAGATATGGCTGCCAAGTGCACTTTCAGCGCAGATGGGGATTTACCCGCCTCTAGCAGAAATTGTAAAATGATCGCTATAGGGCAAGAGATAAGGTCACGACTCCTGGTCACACACCAACCTTGAAAATACCTCCATTTGTAGGCATACAACGACCTTGTGGAGGATGCCCTAGCATTCTGCAGTGTACTAACGACTGTGTTTTAGATCCCTAAGACAAACAGACGGTCCCTTTCAGGGGCCAGACCCATAGTTGGAGTCTGCCTGATTCTGAATGCCAGACAGTACCTCTAGCCTGACTGAGCAGATCCAGGCGTAGTGGGATCTACCAGGGCTGGCCTTGTAGTAGCTAGCAAAGGGTCGAGAACCAGATTCTCCTGGGCCATCTGGGGTCCACCAGGAAAACTATCACCTTCTCTCTCCAGACCTTCTCTAAGAAGGCTGTGAGCAACGGTATTGGCAGGGAATGAGTACAAGAGCGTCCTGGGCCACTCATGGGCTAGGGCGAGGATTCCTAGTGGACCTCTACAGTGGTGGTGGGAGAACCATAGAGTGCAGTGAGTCGTCTCTGCCGTGCAAAGAGATCGACCCTGGCCTTCCCGAAACGTTCCCATGTGCGCGATACCACCTGAAGGTGGAGTCGCCATTGACGGTGGGGACCCTCCCTCGCGAGGATGTCTTCAGCCAAATTCTCTACTCCGGGAAGAGGAATAGCCCAGAGAGATAACAGTTTCCGTTGTGCCCAGGTTAACAATTTGAAGGCTATGTGATACAACCCCAGAGTCTGAAGTCCTCCCTGGTGGTTGACATATGCCACTACCGACATGTTGTCTGTCTAGACAAGGACATGTCTCTCGGAGCACTGGAGCTCCAGCACATTAATATACTGGGATGTCCAACGGCCTCTCCAGGACCTGCAGACTCCTCTGCCCACCCAGACTGCACCCCAACCTAAGTTGGATGCATCTGTCATCACCACCTGATGGCTGTGGATCACCTCCATCTTTACATCAGCACATGGCCTCCCAGTATACGAGACATGGTCAGCCAATGGATTCTGTCGCATTTGGGATGTAGCCGGAAGGCACTGAGCCATGCTTGAAGTGGGTGCATATGGAGTAACCGCAGCTGTAGGGGTGCTAAAGCCGCGGCCATCAGACCCAGCAACTTCTGACACAACACCAGAAAAACTATCGATCCCTGTTGAAACATTGTGAGTCCAGCCGGTGTCCCAGATAAACCGTATTTTGCATCGGAATTAATTTTCTTTTGGCATCATTGTGGTTAAGACCCAGCCTTGACATATGCTCTGTCACGATTGCCATGTAGGCCACTGCTCCTTCCAGTGACTGGGAACAGATCAACCAGTTGTCCAAGTAGTTCAACACCCTGAGAGGGTTAGGATGGCATCCACACACTTTGAGAACGTGTGGAGTACCAAGGAGAGTCCAAATAGCAGCATGGAAAACTCAAAGACGCTTCCCTGAAAAGCAAAGCAGAGCCATTTCCTGCGCGTAGGATGAATAGGGACATGAAAATACACGTCCTTTAAGTCAACAGCAGTGAACCAGTCGAGGGCCAGTCAGACTGGAGAAAAAGACTCAAGAACCCATTGAGGTGTCTCAGGTCTAGGATGGGGAGGAAGCCACCATCATTCTTTGGCACCAAAAAATACCTTGAGTAAAACCCCTCGTCTTGGGAGGTGGGTTCCACAAGACGGATGGCTTGTTTGAGAAGTAATGAAGCTACTTCTCATTTGAAAGCTGAGACCTGGAGAGGGTTGCTCACGGATGTAACCGTGATCTCTCAAAAGTGAGTACCACCTGCGCGGAATTGAAGCTCGTAACTGGTGTGTACAGTGGTGAGCAGCCAGTCTGAGGTACAAGCACACCAATACTGCAGCTGGTGTTGTGTGAAGGGTTGGGTCTGAGGCCGCAAGCCTTCGGGGGCTCTGCATGGGCTGCTGAGGCCGAGGTGGATCCCGTTGTGGGAGTTTCATGGGGTGGCATTGGAACTGCCTCCGAGATTGCTGTTGAGTTGGTATCCCATGTCCGGCACTCTCCCGTCATTGCGGGTGGGCCCGGCTGTTCACTGCCTCAGATCATCAAGTGGGGATCGGGACCATCCGAGTCACCGTGTGGAGTCACGAGTGGACGCCAGCGTCTCATTCTTGATTGCAGTACTCCATCTTGACTTGCTCTTCTGCCACATATGCCTTCTTTAAGTGGGTCTCCGTTACCCTGCATTGACCATTAGGGCATGCAGGGTCTTTAAATAAACACCCTACTGGAGTGGCTTGCACCAGGGGAATTCCACCAAGCCCAGTGCCCCCACGCCTGAGGAATCAAGCTGGGCTGCCTATTTCAGCACGCTCGGCGTTGAGGCGGGGTGGCTCCAAGTGGACTGTACTTCTTTTAAGAAGCCTGGGAACACTGGAAAGGGCTGGGGGCAGGGGATAGGAGGCTGAATGTTAAAAATCAATCTGCACTGTTTGGGTGCTGCCTTCCAAGGTACCTGCATGAACTTGGAGGCCCACTCCATAAGTGCTGGGATCGAGTTTGGGATAGAGGAAACGCAGCGTCAGAGGTTCTCTCTGATCTTGGGCCCGTCTCAAAGGTCAGCTCCTGGACTTATCCCCCCCTACTCCTGATGGAGGGAGCCACTTTCCCATGAGGCCATGATCGGAATTGCATCTTGGTCCTCCTCAGCCATGCTGACATCCAGTTCTGGAACATCCAAGGTGACCACCGGTGCAGACGGGCTCCGCTCTGGGGCAGGAGCCGGTGCCGCAGCAGGTATTTGCTTCTTCACCAAATACTCAAGGACTTGAGCCATCTGGTTTTTCAAGTCTATAATGTTCTGTGCTTGTCTCCATGTAGGAGACTGAGAGTGGGTGCGAGACCGAGGCACCCAAGTCTGAGTGCAGGGAATGCTGTGCGAGAGGCTGAGGGACAAATTTATGAGGGGGAAAGGGAGGGGCCCCCAGCGTCGCGGACGGCCCATAAACTTATCGAACCTCCTGCGTAGCACCTGTGGGTGGTAGAGAGTGGCACAGGAATGAAACTTCAGTCCTGTCCCATCCTCTCCTGTCCACATTTTTCCTATCCCGTCCCATAACTTTGTTTTTTTTTTAATTCCTGTTCATCCTGACCTTCAAAAAAAAATCCCGTCCCATCCCATCCCATGACATAAAGAGATCAACTATTATTTTGCGGTATAAATATTTTTGTATTCACGTATAAAATTAGGGTTTATAGGTTCTTGCATTAAACACTACATTAATATGTTTTTAGTTTAAGTTTTTTCAGAAAAAATACAGTGCAAGAACAATGTCTTTAAAGCACGATGTGCAATATAATGATGTAATATATAAATTTGGTAATATAAAAACAACTGTTTAGAGTTTCAGTTTCAAAACCGGTTACTAAGCAACCTGGCTCAGATTTTAGTATGTCAGTGAAATACAATATTACGAAACATTAATTCAAACACACAACAGCAGATGCTGCAGAACGCTGTTAGAACGCAGACTAGAATAGCAAAGCAAGGCAGGCTGTTGAAAAGAGGGAAAAACATTTATAGCTCAGTTTAAGGATGACAAGTTTCTGATTCCGGGGAAGTGGCAAGCCAACTTCCAGCAATATAAATGTTGCAGGGGAACTCCAGAAAAACTTGTATGAAAAACTTTCACACAGACACAATCACAGGAACTGGAGGTTAGTATACCTACCTTACTTACCCGATTGTGAGAAGCAAAAGAGAATGTGATCTCCACTAAGTGATTGTTTGTTCCCTTGGGAGGCAGGACCGAGGATGTCACTCCCCGGAGGGGCCTATCGGGAGAAAGAGAACCTGTTTCCTTCTTCATATTGCCAAGCCAATACAATTCTGTTTCCTTTAAATAACCTCTATCCTGCTTCATAGTCATACCAACCTGGAATTTGCCAATACCCTTTTGTTAAATCAAGGGTGGTCAGGAACTTTGTCTTTCCTAACTGTTCAATCAATTCATCAACCCGAGGCATTGGGTAGGAGTCAAATTTGGACACCAAGTTGAGCTGTCGGAAGTATTACAAAATCTCCAGGTCCCGTTAGGTTTGGCTACTATTACGATGGGACTATTCCTCAATACTCCCAACTTCAACATGGCTTCCAACTCTTATGACATCCACCCTTTTTGCCTCGGGAAGACAATAAGGTCGTACTCTTACCCCTGGGGAAGTAACAATGTTGTGTTGAATGACACGTGTACAGCTTGGTATCTCAGAGAGGACATCTCTTTTTCCTAGGACTAACTGGCTTACTTCACCTCTGAGTGTCTAAGTCTGCCCCAATGTTTACGGTCTTTCTCGGGTGATCAGATGAGACTCTGTGGGTTCCTTCCCCTGACTACTGGGGGAAACCACTATTCCTTCAACTTCTACCATCTTAAGGTCTACCCAGGGTTTTAACAAATGAATGTGATAAATGTGTTCTTCCTTACGTCTACCGGGTTGGTGCACTTTATAGTTAACCGGTCCCATGGCATGAATTATTTCGTAAGGTCCCTGCCACTGAATGAACAACTTACTTGTGGGGGTGGGTTAAATGACAGAGTCGGTGCCGTTTTATTATAATTTTGAGCCTGTCTGCTTTGGGGCTTCTCCAAATGCTCTCTAACTATAGGGGTAACCTTATCTAACCTTATCTGTCCTGCATTTGGATCACATACTCTACCATATTTTTTCCTCAGAAAGGTTGACTCTTCCAAGTTTCCTAAGCTATATTGAGGATTCTCCGGGGTTGTCGGCGATACAGATGGAACCCGGTGGAAGCCTGGAGAACTTCACGCACTGCAAACATTAAATATGGTAAAAGTCCCAATCCCTCCCACCAGTCCCTATTACCTTTCAAAAGCATTGCTTTTAAGGTTTTGTTGAATCTCGACTAACCCATCAGTTTGAGAATGACAGCCAGAAGTCTGAATCAGACTGATATGAAGAATAGTGCCTAAATCTTTCATTATACGATTAACAAAAGGAGTTCCCTGGTCATTGAAGATTTCCTTTGGGATCCCCACTCTAGAAAAGACCTGAACCAACTCCCTGATTATAGTTTTGGAGGCCATATTTCTCAAAGGAATGGCCTTGGGGTACAGGAGTAGCATAATCTAATATTACCAAAACATTTGTGTCCCCGTGCCGACTTAGATAACCCACTAAGTCCATGGGAATACGTTCAAACGGTAGATCAATAATAGACATCGGTTGTAACAGGGCTTGTAAATGTGGTCGGGGACTTGATCGTTAACAAGTCTGACAATAATGATCGACAGCTTTTCTAATGCCTGGCCAAAAAAACCTCTGTAAGATCCGATCCAATGTTTTTTCTGTGCCTAAATGTGCCCCAAACAAATGACTGTGGGCCAGTTTTAAAAACTGGTTTCTAAAGAGGGGAGTACCAATAACTGTTCAACAGGATTACCATTAGTTATAGTAACTCTATAAAACAAGTCATTCTTCACTACAAAATGCTCTAGAGTATTAATAATAGCTCCCTCTACCGGGACACCATTGACCGGCACCACTTTAGGTTGAATGTTATCCTGCTCCTGTTCCCTGGCAAAGCTCTCAACAACAGGATGAAACTCCATATACCCCTCTGTGATGAGTCAAAGGGTTTTCGGTCTGTGATTCAGCCTCCCGACAGTAGATGGCATCAAACCAACTCGGGACTTCCCTTACCAAGATCTCGTGACCATGGCAAAAGTCATCTTTTGAGGGGCGGCACCTTGGTGAGGGGCGGAAGTACGAGTATGTAAATTCCAGCCACTGGAGTCAAGTGAAGGATAAGGACACGTGTCGGTTGGGGATTGGTGTTCCACTGACTACAGAGGCGGGACATTACATACTAAAGGGAACGTACTACTGTGTTCGGGGTTGGTCCGAAAGTAAAATAGGAGGAGTAACGGGTGGAGGGAGAGACTGGTTTTGTGCAGCGGGATTTTTAAAACACTAACATTTCTTTTGTCTTTTTTTTGTTTATGTATGGGTCGCCACGAAGACAAATTAAAGACGAGTCATCACAGTTTGTTTTGGATCTCACCCCTGCACTCCTTCCCTCACACCATTTTGTTTTCATTTGTTATTTAATCCTTTTGTTGTGTATAGAGAATAAAAATAAATTATTTTATTTCTGTACACATAAATTATTGTCTGGACATTCCATTTAATACACTCTCGCCTCACACCCTCTCTGCCCTCAGTGCCTGGGTCTATATCTGTGGGACACTCCCGTTTCATTTAAAATCTCCTTTTCTGAACATTGTGTGTTAACCCCCTTTTTGGCCCTTTTTTCTGGACCTCCCACAAATACCTGGTCAGCGGGTCAGCCCCCTTGTTTGTCTAACCTTCTCTGCTTACGGGTTGTCAGGGGTTTCCTAACTGTGATCTGGTCACATAGATCGCTCTCAGAAAATGTGAATACTGTGATCAGGCTCTCAGGTGGCTCCAACTTAACCTTACTTTTATTCTTGGGTTTATCAAATTTCCCATCAATTTGTATGAGGGTCGAAAACCCTGGATAGACTCGATCTAGAATTACCCTGTGGGGCAACCAGAGGACCACACCCACCCGTATTTCATTCTCTACACCCTTATAGGCCAATCTAATGAGGGGCTGTGGGGTAATATTTTATGTCCCCATGGATACAGGTAATTCTAGTTCTGAGACTATAGTTTCTTGCGAGGCATTGCAATAATCCGGCGTTACCAAAGTAATCGTGCTACCCAAATCAGTAAGAGCTTCTGTCTGTATCATTTATCTGTACATTCACCAAATATGGATATTGACCCTTGGCTAACCCAGCAACCAATATACTCCCACAAAAGAAGGTACTACTCAGATCACATTGCATCGGTTCAGAGACATCGGAACAATTTTTTGCAAGGTGTCCTAGTTGGGAACACTTGCGACACCTGTATTGGGAATAATTAATAGGGTATTACCCCGCTCTTCATCCCGCTTCTTTAGCAACAGTTTCCTTGCTTTCCATGGACTTTTGTTTTCTTTTGGGTCTGATACTGATGAAGTTCAAGCCAACTCTTCTGCAGTGAGTTGTCATTCCACCAACACCACAAAGTAGTCAATAGTGGAGGGGTCATTCAAAGGTGCAGGCCCAGATATAGCGATCCATAACTATCAATCCAACTATGCGATGTCCACTGTTGACGTCCAGTCCTAACTACCGATGTGCTAAATCACTGGTACTCAAAATAATTTTGGCATGGGCATAAATTGATCTTACTTGGCTGTTTGCGGGAACGTTGACTATTGCATAAAACGTGTTCAAGAATAGAATGTCACGCAAGTGCGTTTAGCGATTTTAAAATATGATTTTAAAATATATATATATATATATATATATATATATATATATATATATATATATATATATATCCCACAACTCTCAAGGTTCGTTGCCCCTTTAATTCAGGACCCAGGACACCAGAAATGGAGTTTAAGGGCTTACGCGCTATTTTTAATACACAAAATAAAACACAAACCAAAATAAACAAAACAAACACCTAGCTCTTTCTTGAAGCACTAACTACTACACACAGGAACATAATTAACTCACAGGATGGCTAAGCCGTTTACCTGTCACACAAACACGAATCTCCGTACCTTTCTTTTGACTGATCGGAAACAGAGCACATCTTCTGTCTCCCTCTACTCAGCAGTCCAGAGCAGTTTAGCAGTCTCTCAAATACCCTGCACCTGGTTTTAATTTAACAATAGCTACCAGGTGCAGGGGATAATTAATAATAAAACAATTAACAAAATGTGCATACGCACATGTTTTCTGCAGGGAGGATCTTAACCCCCTCCCTGCTGTATATATATATATATATATATATATATCTATATATATATATATATATATATATATATAGAGAGAGAGAGAGAGAGAGAGAGAGAGAGAGAGAGAGAGAGAGAGAGAGATATGAGAAGATATACTCTAGATCTATATATATACTCTTCTATATATACTATATATATATATATATCTTATCATATATATATATATATATATATATATATATATATATAGATATATATATATATATAATGAGTTTTAGTGGGGTTATTCTTGGCTCACTCTAATAAGGCCAAGCTCAGGTAGTAATTGTGTGTGCTGCACTTATTCTTTAAATAATTTACATAAAATATGCAATGCAAATATTTTTTAAACATCATGTTTACACAGATAACCATTAATAAACTAAAATTTTAAAAGTGTAGATAGCGTCTCACTTTGTTTCAATTTGACAAATTTGTCAACACTACTCTGGTTTAAAGATTGCTCATCTCCAGTACAATTATTCAGAGAAAGTGGATTCGTAACTAAATATATTACTGTGTTTCCCTTGTTTGGTGAAATAAAAAAAAAAGATAGAAAATTTAATTCTAAATACTGAAATGTATTATTTTTCTCAATAACAGTCGGCGAAATTCAATGCTTACCCGGCATATTAACACCCTGTCTCTGCTCACAAATGATTGAACCCGGTGGGTAGCACAAAGGATGAAATAGAAATGGTGGAAATGACAAATGACTGCTTCCTAACACAATTTGTCAAGGCACCGACTAGAGGGGAGGCATGCCTTGATTTAGTCTTTTCAAATAATGAAGACAGAATAACTAAAACAGAGGTCAGAGAACCACTAGCAAACTCAGACCAAAACATGGTCTCATTTGAAGTGCTTTTTAAAACCCCAAAAGTAATGACTAAAGCTAAGGTTTACAATTTTAGAAAAGCAAACTATGAAAGTATGAAACAGAGACTAACAGAAACAGATTGGAGTAAGATAGAGAAAACATCCACAGAAAATGGATGCGCTGTTTTTCAAAAATGTAGTACTAGAGGCGCAAAACAATTACATCCCTAAAGTAGACAAATCTAAATGTAAAACAAAATTGCCAAAATGGTTTAATAGATCAATTAAAAAAAAGAAAAAAAGAAAAAGGCACTTCAGCGAGTCATAAAAAGGGACCAAAAAGTTTTTTCTTTCATGTGTTTTTACATGTGCCTTGACAAACGCAGTTCTGGTCACCTCGCTATAAAAAAAATATTGCTGCTCTAGAAAGAGTGCAAAGAAGAGCGACCAGAATTATTCCGGGCTTAAAAGGCATGTCATATGCAGACAGGCTAAAAGAATTGAATCTGTTCAGTCTTGAACAAAGAAAACTATGTGGCGACCTAATTCAAGCATTCAAAATTCTAAAAGGTATTGACAGTGTCAACCCAAGGGACTTTTTCAGCCTGAAAAAAGAAACAAGGACCAGGGGTCACAAATGGAGTTTAGACAAAGGGGCATTCAGAACAGAAAATAGGAGGCACTTTTTTACATAGAGAATTGTGAGGGTCTGGAATCAACTCCCCAGTAATGTTGTTGAAGCTGACACCCTGGGATCCTTCAAGAAGCTGCTTGATGAGATTCTGGGATCAATAAGCTACTAACAACCAAACGAGCAAGATGGGCTGAATGGCTTCCTCTCGTTTGTAAACTTATGTTCTTTTGTTCTTATGTTGTGCAGATGCCTTTCTGTTCATACGGTCCTATTAGCATATGGTAATGTAACGGTAATTAGAAATATGTGATGCAATTGTATTCTAGGTGGACATTCAATATGCACATAGCGCAATCAAATTTGAATTGGGCGAAATTCTAATTCTTCTGAATATACCAATATCTGCACGATAATTGCGATATGCTAGTTCCAATAGCTGTGCACCGCTTGCTCAAATAGTGTCGGAGTAGCAGTCCACAGGAGTTGGGTACAATATGCCATTATAAATAGTTGTATAAATACGTCATACACCCATCTTGTGGCCCAGTGCTTTATTTGGCTATTCCATAGGTTGCTGCACATTACGGGTATAGGGGTGGGCAGCTGCAGTTCAGAGAGTCAAACACCGACAGGGCACTCTTGCCGTGAAAGGCATGCTAATGTTTTCCTAAATCCAGACCGGTGATACAATCAACCAATCAAAGACCTGTATTTTCTCTGCAGCAGTCCAATCATAAGTTAGCTGAGGCGAGACAAACAATTCTGTTAACTGTAATTTATGGCCGTTTTTATGCAGCTGTCCAGTCTGCTGAATGTTGATGTTGCTAATTGTACAGAGACTGTTCATTTATTGAGAAATTGTAGTAGGCTACAATTAACATTTTAGGAGCGTATTTATAATTAATTATTATTCTTACAAAAAAAAATGTCTTAATCAAAAAAAATCCATTCTGGCAATGCTCAAAACCTTACAAACTGGGCTTAATCATGATGTTCAAATGGGTGAGTAGAATGAATAACATAACGTATTTCTGTGTATTGTGTATATAAAATTGCTTGATTGATGTTTAATTTGCAGGTGAATGAACTCGTTACAGTTACAAATCAAAGAGTGTGCTACCACAGTAGACCTTGTCACGGCACAACTTATATAAAAAAAAATAAAAATAAAAATCATCCAGACATTATCCAGACCAAAGTCTTTTTTTAAAATTTTACTTCAAAAACATACAGTTATGTCGGATCAGCTGGTCTTTAAAGAAACCTATATAGTTTTTCCTTGTGATACAATACTGTCCGTATTCAGTAAAACAGTGGTGTTATCAGTTCATTAATTTGAAAACTCGCCGCCTAGCTATGGAGCCAATTGTGTATTTGAATGGTCAGTATGTATGTGTGCACGATATATTGTGTGGTCTCGTCTGCTGTCATATCGGTACATACTGGGCAACACCAATGATAGCAGCTTGTCGGGGTAATGCCATTACTAATGGTGACTGTCCATCATTCTGCATTTTCGCTTGGCTGTTGTGTGCATTTGCTATATTGATAGTGGATGTGCAGGAGGTTTTGCGAGGCACAGACAAATTTGTGTATTGCTCAAAAAACTGCTATATTCCAATGTCTCGCAACTGCTTTGTGCCGTTTTGGAATATATTGCTGCTCTAGAAAGAGTGCAAAGAAGAGCGACCAGAATTATTCCGGGCTTAAAAGGCATGTCATATGCAGACAGGCTAAAAGAATTGAATCTGTTCAGTCTTGAACAAAGAAGACTACGTGGCGACCTAATTCAAGCATTCAAAATTCTAAGAGGTATTGACAGCGTCGACCCAAGGGACTTTTTCAGCCTGAAAAAAGAAACAAGGACCAGGGGTCACAAATGGAGTTTAGAAAAAGGGGCATTCAGAACAGAAAATAGGAGGAACTTTTTTACACAGGGAATTGTGAGGGTCGGAATCAACTCCCCAGTAATGTTGTTGAAGCTGACACCCTGGGATCCTTCAAGAAGCTGCTTGATGAGATTTTGGGATCAATAAGCTACTAACAACCAAACGAGCAAGATGGGCCGAATGGCCCCCTCTCGTTTGTAAACTTTTTTTATGTTCTTATGTTCTTATGTTCTTATCTCTCATTTTGTGCAAAGCACTATTTTTTTGCGAGGCACAAATTTAGTGAGGGGTTTGCGCGAAGATTGAAGATCGGGCCCATGGTCTGTAAGGATTCCTGTTAGCATTTTATTATTTTGCTTTTGTGTATGACCCGGATTAACTGTAAACTAATAGGTAAAATATAAATGAGAATGTACGGAGTCCGGAGCCCAACGGGAGGAGGAGTTGAGTAAGTTCCTAAAAGAAAAACTGTCTGTTTGTATCAGAATGGCAGGGTACGCAGTGACGGCAGAGTTCATTGAATGGAGGCCTACATTCAATGAACTTTCAACGTCTCTGTTAAGAAAAATAAAGTCAAACTAACTTTAATACAACTTTAGTACAACTTACCGATTTGCATTGCCTGTCACTCTGTGTATGTGGATGTGTGTGGATAAAGGGAGTGTGCACGGTTCAGGAGCACTTTTTGAAATGATAGTGGACGCACATAATGAAAGTCTATGGGGAGGGAAGTATTAAAGGAAGGAAAATGGTTTTATAGTCTTTTGAAAGTACCCCTGCCATGAAAAAAAAAAAAAAAAAAAAAAGATTTATGATTAGTTAAAATTAAGGTTAGTTAAATGTTGCTATATTGCTTAAAATAAAGTAAGATATAAATATTTTTATATTTACTAATTTGTAAATTGGTATGTTCCAAGGGGAGGGGCTAAGTTGGGTATAAAGAGCCTGCATCAAGCCCCACACTCAGTGTGTTGGGTTGTTAAAGCTGGTTGGTGCTGTGCAAAGGGCTGAGGGGGAACCTGATTACCAGAGTATAGCCTCCTTGTGACAGTCAACTGTTTACTGGTTTTTCTATTTATTTATTTAGTTATTTTTTTATTTGTTTCTCTTTGTGGCCAGATTTGTACCAAGTGCAATTTTTGTTCCAGTGTTCCTCACACCGGTTTGGATAAATAAAGGAAAGCCAGCTTGGCGCCACAAAATTTTTTCTGGTCATAGCTTGTTACTTTATAAAATCTGACATTAAGCACACCGGTCCCTAACAATGTTAATGTGGAGTAAAGGAAAAACGATGGCAAGGCGCTCTAAGCAATTACCAAATACTATCTTTACAGCCAGAAAAGGAGAGATTGTCAAATTCCTCTTTATAGTAGAAGAGGTCCTAATTTTTGGGAGCTGATAAGAGCTTAAGAAGAAGAACATAAGAAAGTTTACAAACGAGAGGAGGCCATTTGGAGTTATTGATTTCATAAAACCATATTCTTTTACTTGACCTTCTGTTGTCCTGAATGCTCTCTCCGCCTGTCAGTTGGCTACCACATTTTTTTAAGTAGAACAAGTGGTTCACATATGGTGGTAGTGGATTTGCCAAACTGAAGTCATTAAAGCTACAGTACCCACAGCTTTAATAACCAGAGAGAGCGTGAAGGAGCCCAACTCACAACACCATCAGATCGATGCGTTGAATAAGATGTCGGAAGCTGACGACATAGACACGTTCCTCTTAACTTTTGAAAGAACAGCCAGTAGAGAGAGATGGCCTCCCAAAAAGTGGGCCAGAATCCCGGCACCTTTTTTGATCTGACATACTTAAAAAGCATACTTTGATCTACCGCTAAAAGATGTAAAAACTTACGAGAAGCTCAAAGCAAAGATTTTAGCCAGACTAACTACAGTGGCACGGGCTCGAAAATATAATGCCTGGACATTCAACCCAGTTATGGCTCCCAGGTCACAGATGTTTGACCTTATCCTTTTAGCACGTCAGTGGTTAGGACCCAACGTCAACAGTGGACATTGCATAGTTGAATTGATAGTTATGGATCGTTATATGTGGGCCATGCCTGCACCTTTAAGGAAGTGGGTAGGCCGGAATGACTCCTCCACTATTGACGACTTTGTGGCATTGGTGGAACCACAACTGGCTGCAGAAAAATTGGCTCGAACTTCACCAGTATCGGACCCAAAAGAAAGCAGCAGTCCATGGAAAGCAAGGAAACTGTTGCTAAAGAAACGAGTTGAAGAGTGGGGTAATACCGTGAAGGGAAAGTTTACAGACTGGGGCCAAGGGTAATTAAGGGTTGGGGGAGAGCCTATTAATTATTCCCAATACAGGTGTCACAAGTGTTCCTAACTGGGACACCTTGCAAAAATTGTCCTGATGTGGGAGTGGCCCGGGGCCGGTAGAGAGAGCAGTTTGGCCGGTAATTATGAAGCATCACAGGCCCGACTGGACCGGTTATATTTAACTAGTTATATATATATTATATTATATATATATATATATATATATATATATATATATATATATATATATATAGTATAGTGAATATGGCTTCCGTTTTATGAATCCAGGAAAATGGGCCAGTGTGTCAAAAAGCTGAAAATTTACTTGCAAACCATTTTTTAAAAACATAACTACGAACTAACCCTAACTTTCCCACCGCGCATCATATTTGTTGAACAGTCAGAGTCAATGCGTACCGAAGTGCTATGTTGGTGCTCGTTCCCGCGGCATATCTTTTACAAATCGGGTTTTCTACAACTACGCAACCAATAAGCCAAAAGGAAAGCGCTGAAATCAATAAATCATAAAGAATTTACTTATGAAAAAAAGGAAGATGATCATTTAGAGTGGTGGCTTCATTATGACAGAGAAAAAAAAAAGTAGCGTTTTGCCTTGTTTGGCGTCAGTTTCCCAGACTTGCAGAAAACAGCAGCTTTATTTGTTGTGAATTAAACATTTTGTTGACATCAAATCCAGTCTCACAGTAAGATGTCTCGATGGATACCCACATACTCAATCGAATTATCTAACTTTTTGATTTGCGATCCAATGTGTTCAGGTCAAAAATGCTGTTCAGAATCTTTCCAGGACTAGCTGGTGTTGCTCAGCAAGATTGTCGATGTCTTAGGAGAGGCTACGTAATCGACAATGCTCTAAGTAGGATTGCTATTATTTTGTATTATGAATATTTTTTTTTAATAGTGTTTATTATTAGGATTAGGGATGGGAATTTCTAATCGTTTCCTAGTTGAATACACATGTTGAAACATTTTTATGTAAAAAAAAAGTATAACAGTGTAAGCTGGTAAAGTTTAGTCGGGTTCACAAAGTGTTCTTCGCTCTGTACCCCATTTCCTCAGGCACAAGTTTTAATTTGTTTACTGAATTAAAATACACAGAACTTTATGAGCAGCAATGTCACAGCACGTATCTCTTCCAATTAAAGTAACACTAGCATAATCTTGTGCAAACCACCAAATAATAATTTTTGCTGTAGTGTATTTTGAATAAAATAACACATATCATATAGCAACCTAAATATTCTACATCTGTTTAATTCTAACAAATAATATTTATAACATAATCTTAGTGTAAATATTGTAACCTGGCCAAAATAGAAAATACAATCCAACATTACAATAGTTTAACATTACTAATTATGACTAGCCATCAAGTACTGACATCAGATGAATCAAAGTCAAGTTACTTTGTTTATTCAATAACCTGTAAATAACACTGTGTAACAATTTTTTTTTTTTTTTTTGTTCCTGGGTAGTAAGTGTTATTTCCTAATTGCTTATGCCTCAAAAGTATAGAAAATGGCTATTATTCCCCACAAACTTTGCTTTTATGACCAGGACAGTGATATTTCAAAATATCACTATTTCCAATGGGAAAACGGGCAAATGTGTGTCTTTTCGTTCACATAAAGTCAGAAAAAAACAACATATGAATCCAATTAACATGTATTTATACTAAAGTAATACAAAAATGACTACAAAAGATTTAGAAGTGAGTAGTTTTTCCAGACTTACGATTATACTGTATTTACAGACCAAAAAAAAAAAAAAAAATTATTTCCAACTCCATATGTCTTGCCTTTTCTTACAGTTACTGCGTTGTTGTGCTTAACATTTGGTATGTCTTTATATTCATCATAACGTTAAATTAGCATTCTAATTTTAATGTTACACAAGTTTGGATTACCGTACTTCTTTTAACACTTGCTATATACATGTTTAATGGTTAAAGTAACATATATTGAAAGGCTTCGTTTAGCCACTTTCTTTGAAGATGTGGGCTCTCTTTGGTTACCATACCATAGTGAAAATAAAAACCATCATGAAAAAAATATATAAATATATTGGGCCAAATAAAATTGCATCCGGACCAGCAAAAACACTAGCTCAATAGCCAGAAGGGCCAGTAGTTAAAAATCTAAATGTAGAGCCCTGCCTTCTTTTGTGGGAGTATAGTGGTTGCTGGGTTAGCCACTGGTCAATATTGAAATTTGGTAAATGTACAGATAAATGGGATATAGACAGAAGCTCTTATCGATTTGGGGAACACGATTACTTTGGTAACGCCGGATTATTGTGATGCTTCGCAATGAAACTATAGTCTCAGAACTGGAATTACCTGTATCCATGGGGACATAAAATATTACCCCACAGCCCCTCATTCGATTGGCCTATAAGGCTGTAGAGAATTAATTGAAGGTGGGTGTTGTCCCCAGGTTGCCCCACAGATTAATTCTAGGTTGAGACTATCCAGGGTTTTCGACCGTGGTACAAATTGACGGGAAATTGGATAATCCCAAGAATAATGATAAGGCTCAGTTGGAGCCACCTGAGAGCCTGATCACAGTATTCACATTTTCTGAGAGCGATCTATGTGACCCGATCACAGTTAGGAAACCCCTGAAAACCCATAGACAAACAAAGGGGCTGACCCGCTAACCAGGTATTTGTGGGAGGTCCAGAAAAAAGGGCTAAAAAGGGGGTTAGCACACAATGTTCAGAAAAGGAGATTTTAAATGAAACAGGGGTGTCCGTCCTACCAATATAGACACAGGCACTGAGGGCAGAGAGGGGTATATGGAGATTCATCCTGTTGGTGAGAGCTTTGCCAGGGAACAGGAGCAGGATAACACTTTGATTAATATTTGACCCGAAGTGGTCTTGGTCTTTGGTGTCTCGGTAGAGGGAGACGTAGTTAATCCTCTAGAGCATTTTGTAGTGAAGAATGACTTGTTGTGTAGAGTTACTGTAACTAATTATAGATTTACTGTAATCCTGTTGAACAGTTATTGGTACCCCCCCCCCCCCTTTCAGAAACCAGGTGTTAAAACTGGCCCACAGTCATTTGTTTGGGGCACATTTAGGCACAGAAAAAAACGTTGTTACTTCCCCAGGGGTAAGGGTGGGAGTACGACCCTATCATCTTCCCGAGGCAAAAAAGGTGGATGTCATAAAAGAGTTGAAAACCATGTTGAAGTTAGGAGTCATTGAGGACTCTACCAGCCCCTGGAATAGTCCCGTCATAATGGTAGCCAAACCTTACGGGACCTGGAGATTTTGTAATGACTTCCAACAGCTCAACTTGGTGTCCAAATTTGACTCCTGCCCAATGCCTCGGGTTGATGAACTGAATGAACGGTTAGGAAAGGCAAAGTTTCTTTCCAACAACCCTTTAACAAAAGGGTATTGGCAAATTCCCTTGACAGCACAAGCCAAAGAAAAAACAGCTTTTTCCACGCCATTAGGCGCCTTATTGACCAAGAGTCAATAAGGTGCTACAGGCTCTTAGAGAAGCAGGGCTAACGGCCAACCCAGAGAAGTGTTATGTGGGATTAATAGAGACTAAACATTTGGGCTATGTGGTAGGGGGAGGGCTTATCAAACCTCAGATAAGTAACATTGGGGCATTAAAGAAATGGCCAATTCCCCAGTGTAAGAAACAGGTCAGGGCATTCCTTGGATTAGCTGGTTATTATCGCCTCTTTGTCCCTGAGTTTTCGATGATAGCAGCACCACTCTCAGAACTAACAAAGAAATTAGCACCCAATAAAATAAAGTGGTCTGAAAGAGCGAAAATAATAAAAATAATCAAGATACTATGCAATGACCCGATTTTGAAAGTATCTGATTTTAATAAACGTTTTATTGTTCAAACACATGCGGCCGAAGTAAGAGTGGGGTTTGTCCTTTCTCAAATGTCTGAAGGAGAAGAGCATCCAATAATGTACCTTAGCCGTAAGCTCTTACCTAGAGAATCCCGATATGCAGTGGAGGAGGAGTGTTTAACAGTAAAATGGGCCATAGAAACCTTCAAATATTACTTGCTGAGCAGGGAATTCACCCTGGTAACAGACCAGTCACCTCTAAAGTAGATGAAAGAAAACAAAGAAAAAAATGTGAATGTGACCAGTGGTTCTTGGCCCTGCAACAATATAAATACGCTATAGAACACCGTAGTGGATTGAAAAATGCCAATGCAGATGAATTATCAAGGGCACATTGTTGGGGTAGAAAGGCTGTGCCAAAATGACTGCCGTGGAGCTTCTAATGTTAATTCTTCCTTTATTTAGTTTTATTTCTAATAAAACTGTTCCTCTGTATTCACTAGAAATGTCATCTAGTGTGATTATTTCGATATAGGTTGGGTTCTACGTGACTTGAATTTAAATAAAGTATTTTATTATTACAATTTAAACTAGTCCAAAGACAAATATACCTTGCACACTACATGAGGAAGGACTGGTTGATTTTAAGGTTGGCTGCTGATGTTGCTGCACCTATATGGAATGAATGGGAGAATGTGATTGGGGAAGAAGAACAGCTTTCAAACTAGCTGAAGACAGAAGATTGTAAATAGATTAATTTAGTAAAAAAAAAACAGTTTGCAGAATGGAGGAATGGGCAGAGGTTTATCTTAGGGAGCAAGACCTCTGAATTGAGCGATATGTAAATGAGAAAGAGTGTCAGCAGCATTATTAATGATACCTGGAAGGTATTGCGCTTTCAAAATAAAAATTATTGATAACTCTAACCAAAGAGAGATCTGAGTTCTAAAAGTGCTTCAGCTGGATGATGAAGGAAATATAAGGAGAAAGTCATCCAAGAAGTGCAGCAGAAAGGGGATGTGATTAATATTGAGTAGAATCCAGCAGAAGGCTTTGGAGAGGGAAATAAACATCACAGGACTGCTGCAACATCCAAAATTTAGTTTAGTAGTAAAATGCCCCTTCCAACAGATACCAAAAGATGACAGAGAGAAGAGAGTTTAGGCATGACTTTGAAGGCATCAGAAATGTCTGCTTTATCTAAACAGGAACCCCAGCTAGATATTTTGATGGAATGGATGGCATCAGATATGTTTATGGAATGAAGAGAAAATTGATTAAGGGAATGAGAGGATTAATGATGCTGATAGAGGAGCCCCGAGGGACAGAGAAGTCAATGATGAGGCACTTCTTGCCTGACATTTTCCTTGTAGCTACTCCAAAAAGATTGATGTGGAATTGAGGGAAGGGAGAGGCTGAAAACCATCTCTCCAGGATTCCCTTTGAGATCTTGGAATTGATGAGAGAATCGATGACTGCTGATTCTTTTATAGCAGATTGGAGGTTTTTACAAGTAATGGAGGAACACGGGATGGACTTTAACCTGTAGAAAAAACATTATTAAGGCCAAAAATAAGATAATTAATAAAAAAATGACCCGGGTGATATTGGAGAGCATCTGATAGAGCCGTGATGTTGGTGGGGTAGAGGCGATTAGTAATAACGAATGTCATTTAGATTAAAGAGGGCAGATGGAACGTTAATGACCATCACCACAGAAACTGCATATATATAAAAAAACAGCATTCTTTAGAAATGCAGAATGAGGAATTGAAATTATTGCATAGCTGTCTGCCACCAAAATATTTGATGGGTCTTCCATTGCTGGAAAAAGCAGGCGGAGCTGAAGAATGGATAGGAGGAACTGCCGACATAGGATTCCTAAAAAGGGGGTGTTGTAGAGAGCAGGGGAAGAATAATTTGAGGTTGATGAAGAGACTGAAGAGGAGGCACAAACTCCACAAGCGTTAGCACAGAGACAACTGAAGAATCTATTAAAATCATGATCTGGTTGAGACCAGTCAATCTGTGTATTATCTAATGCTAATCAAGAAGCTGCTTTGGCTGAAAAAGCCTTATGATACTGTGATAGAGAGAAAGAATTAATGCTGCAAATCTCCCTTCTGATCAGAAAGGGTGCCAGGTAAGGTTGGTAGTTCACTTCCCCAGAGATGGGTCGACTCAATGGTGGGCGGAAATCGGAAGTTGTCCATCTTGGGGAAAGTGGGTAACTGCAAGTACTCTAAGCAACTTGCGCTGAAAACGCAAACATATGGCCGGAGCCTGTATTGTTTGTTTTTGTGTTTTATTGAAGAGGAGTGAGCACCCAGGAGCTGTCACTACAAAGCCAGCATTCAACCCTGATCACTACCTTTCATGGCACAACCACACACACACCACAATCCCCTGGGAATTTAACACTCGGAGTTCCGTGCACAGAGGACGCAAGGACGGACAAAGTCCTTTTGTTATTATTTTGCAGTGTGAAAGGCGAGTGCTGCTGCTGGTACTACTGGTGCTATTGATGGCTGCTGTTTTCAAGTGAGAAATCCTATTATCAAGCGCATCAATCGATCAGTTACTATAGGAATGGAGGTGGATAGAGGATGAATGAGTTGGTTGATATGATTAAATCTGATAAACGTAAATTGGAGGAAAGATCAGATGAAATTGAAAGCTGAGGGGTTGTAGTAGCTGGATCATGAATGAGTGAAGCTTGCACTGCAGAGGCGGAGCATGAACTGACAAGTTTGGATCTCTGCTGTGACTTTTGAGGGAGAAAGATTGGCTCGGACGCAGAATTGCAATATGAAACAAAACAACCTGATCACTCCCTACTTCAATGGGAAAACCTTATCTATTTATTTATTTATTTATTTATTATTTAGTCAGGCCATTTTTTTCCAGTGCAAGTAGTTTCTTTTGTGTAAAAATATCAAAATTAATTAAATAAGTAAATAAATAAATAAATAAATAAATAAAGAATGAATTGAATAATGAATAATGAGTGGGCAATCCCAACAAGCCCTGTAAAGGTGGGTGCAGGTAACTACAGACACTGCAGCCCCCTTCAAAAACATAACACGGAGGCACAGGGTCAGGTGCCTCCTCAGAGACACCCTCTCAATTAAGGGGTTTGTTAAGGCCTTGTCCAAGGTGGTGGGGACATTGTGGCAGCCTCTAAAATGTATGGGAAGGCCGTGTTCTTCCTGAACCCAATGCGAACACTGCAATCGAGAGGGGTCTCGCGGTGGCAGGGATGTTCATCCCCGTCAAACCACTTGCAGGCCTGGACACAAGGGTTATCCTGTCGAATGTTCCACCTTTTCTGAAGGACGACCAGCTAAGGCCCCACTTGCAAGCCCTGGGGGAGATAAAAACATTTATCCACCCTATCCCCCTGGGCTGAAAGGATTAGACCCTCCCCCACGTGCTGTCGTTTTGCCATCAGGTGACCATTTACGTGGTGGGTCAGGAAACTGTGGAGGGGACCAATTACGTCATTTTTATATTCCTCGGAAGAAGTGCAGTGCTATCACTGCAAAGAGCTGGGGCACCAGAAAAAGAGGTGCCCCAAGCTCCAGCAGGGCAAAAAGCCTTCCACGCCATCACAGCGCCCCTCCGAATCCATCTCACCCCTGACGCTCTCAAAGACGCCCACAATGGGAGATAAAATAACACCCACCCACCTCCCCCCGAGGTTGCAGACCCTCCGTGCCACCGAAATTGTGCGGGGGGAGAAGGCCGCTGAGTGGACCACCCCACGAAAAAAAAACAAGAATGTAGCCAAGCCCACCTGGGAGGCCAAGCAGGGGGCGACAAAGCCTACCGCCGCACTATCTGGTGGTTCGAGACAGGATGGCAAAGCCACCTGCAAAAATAACTGTCCCACCCCTGGGGGAGAGGAGCAAAGTGTTGCCAGAGGTGAAGTCCCCACTGCCACCATAAGGCAGGGGACCATCTCTGGTAGCACCATTATGTGTGCACACAAATGCACAAAAACCGTCCTCGACACAGTGGTCGAAATGGCGAAAGAAGGCCCCCCAATAGAAAAGCAATTGCCTCTGCGTCTCCCCTCTATCAGCGACGAGGGCCCCAGGGCATCACCGATGAAGTGAAGCCCATGGAAGAGGCCACATATCGGAGTAGATCCCCCTCCCAGAAACAAGAGAGAACCCAGAAGCTGACCCCAAATCTACCACCGAGGGGCCGGCCACAGCAGGGGTCGCCGAGAGGACACAGGAGGGACCCGCCAGAAGAACGACTCCCTTTGGCACCACCCCTCTCCGGTAGCGGCTCAGTTCCCGGACCCTGTATTGTTAAGGAGGGGGTGGTAAAAAAGCCCCCAGAACAAGAGCTGCCTCAGGCTTCCCTTCCCGGCAAGGACGAGGATACGGATTTGGCTCCTCAGGCAGACGTGGGCGCCACAGGTGCCCACCGATCGCAACTGGAACCGGTCCCTTGAGGTGGCTGAGGGGCCGAATAGGCGTGGAGAAGAACTCCCAGAACAAGAGCGGTTTCGGGGTTCCCTCTCCTGTGGCAATGGGGATCTCGGCCCTCATGTTGCCAAGAGGGAGGAATTACAAGCAGCCCCCGAGGTCATTCAGCCACATCACCGAGTTGTCTTGTGCGGTGGCAACGGTCTTCTCTGGGTCCTTTATTCCCACAGTACTCGATGTGGTCACCGTCGTGCTAGGCTGACGGAGACGGTATCATTCACCTCTTGAACATGTATGCTCCATCTACAGGTCCAGCTTTTTTAACGGATGTCGACCTACATGAACAACATCAGCGCCAACGAGCGTGTGGTCCTCGGGGGGTGGACTTTAACTGCACCCTCGAGGCTGTGGACAGGGTGGGGCAGTTCGGCAGTTCTGAAGGAGCTGATCATGCTGCTCTCTCGTCGACATCTGGCGAAGGCAACACCCGGACACCTCGGCCTTCACCTACACCAGGTGAGGGAGGGGTGGGTGTCCCGGTCCCGGATCGAGAGGTTCTATGTCTTGCGGAACCACGCTCATTGCATTCACTCCTCCGACGTCAGGCCGGCGCTGTTCACAGACCACAACCTGGTAGCCGTGACTGTGGCTCTGATGCCAACTAGGCAAAGCTCTGCCTACTGACAAACATTGGAGTCCCCCTCGGTGCAGAGACTGTTGATCTCGACCAAGATGACCGGAGTCTGGGATCTCCTGGATCACAACCCCTACCCCCAGCTCTCCGGTCCTGCTGATCGAACCCAAAGCGCGGGTTCCCCCTCAGCCACCTCTCAGCCACCCCTCGAGAACAGCCTGAGCAGGATCTCGCAGTTCTCCTTGACCCCCCTGCGATCCGTGTCGAGGTGGACCCTGTACGGGTGGTGATGGTGCTCCACACCCTCCACTTCCTCGCCCTTGTCTCCCGCTGAGACACCACTTGGTGGGAGCCCCTCCAGTGGGAGGCCCTGTACTCCCCGCTGGTTCCTAGGGGAGCTGGTGACTTGGGATGGAGTCAAAAACTACCAAGTTTGGAGTTTGTTTGTCAAACGGTGTTCAAATAGTAGCAGTTTGCTGTTAAATGTGTGTTTCGTTAACGTTTGTGGCAGTCATTTCGACATTAAAATTTATTGCAGAAACTTTTGCTTCACGAACTTGATGCGGGTTTGGATACTGATGATATTTGTCAAGTGTCAGATCAATGGCTTCACCGGTTCCCAAGAAGAAGATTTTGAAAGGTTTTATCAAAAAATGCATCACGGCGCCAATTGTAACGACACAGCAGCAAAAATTTTTCAGCATCTGACAGCCAATGTATCCAGCTGGTTAACTGCCAAGTCAGAACCTGATCAGTCACACAGCTTTGAAACAGCAGCAGTTTAACGTTTTGGGAAGAAATAAAAAATAATAATAAAACTAAAAAAAAACTAAAAAAAACTTTAACAATAACAATAGGCTTCCCAGCCTTTGGCTGGGAAGCCTAATAATAAAAAATACTAGAACTGCCAGGCAGTTTTATGGCTCCCAAGCTTCAGTATCAGTACCCATCTAAGCGTGTTTAGTTCTCAATATGCCAAGTTTAAAATCAACAACTTCAACTGTTTCACAGAAGTTTTTTTTAAAAAAAATGCGCCAGGCAGCCATCTTGTTTTTAACACAAGTTTCTTAAAAGTGAGTTGTATTGCTACTGTGTCAAGGATGATGCTTGTGAAGTTTCAAGTTAAATCAAGTAAACCGTTTGTCAACTGAGGCAGTTTGAAATTTCAGATGTAAACATACACCCGGCGGCCATCTTGTTTTATAAAACATAACCATTTTGACATATTTGTATTCCATTGTTACTGGGACAATAACTACCATGTTTGGAGTTTGTTGGTGAAACGGTTTTCAAATAGCAGCAGTTTGCTGTTAAGGGCATGTTTCTATAAGATTTGTGGCAGCCATTTTGACAATAAAATTTATCGCAGAAACTTGTGCTTTGAAAACTTGATGCGGGTTTGGATGCTGATGATATATGCCAATTGTCAGATGAATCACTTCACTGGTTCCCAGAAAGAAGATTTCGAAAGGTTTCTAAAAAAATGCGTCAAACGGCCATTTTCGTTTCCGCTCAACACAATTTTTTAAATCATTTGTATTGATACAGTATCAGGGTAGATGCTTCTGAAGTTTGGAGTTAGTCAAGTAAATCGTTTGTCAACTGACACAGGTTTAAATTTCAAATGTAAACGTATAAGTGGTGGCCATCTTATTTTATATAACATCACCATTTTCACATATTTGTATTCCATTGTTACTAGGACGATAACTACCAAGTTTGGAGTTTGTTGGACAAATGTTTTTCAAACAGCAGTAGTTTGTTGTTAGGGGCACGTTTTGATAAGATTTGTGGCAGCCATTTTGACATTTAAAATTTATCACAGCAACTTTTGCTTCGTAAACTTGATGTGAGTTTGGATGTTGATGATTTATGCCAAATTTCAGATCAATCGCTTCACCAGCTCCCAAGAAGAACATTTCGAAAGGTTTTATCGAAAAATGTGTCACGGTGACAATTGCAAGGATGCAGCCACAAATTTTTTCAGTATTTGACAGCCAATGTATCCAGCTTGTTAACTGCCAAGTCAGAACCTAATCAGTCACACAGCTTTGAAGCAGCAGCAGTTTAAAGTTTTGGGAAGAAAAAAAAATAAAAAAAATAATAATAATAATCTTAACAATAACAATAAGCTTTCCAGCCTTTGGCTTGGAAGCCTAATAAAAAATAAAAATAAAAATAAAAATAAAACTTTAACAATAACAATAGGCTTCCCAGCCTGAGCATACCTGTACACCTTAATTACACACACAAGAAAAGAAGTAGAGTGTAATTACCTGAGCATACCTGTACACCTTAATTACAAACACATATTTCCACATATTTCAATGACATATAATCAAATATGTTAGGGTTATTGAAACTGAAAAAATGGGCTTGTCATATTAAAATACTTGCCACACGCCACACCCCTTGTGCACCCCGACCGTTCCACACTTCGCCCCAACCGTTGTTGGAGGCGTCGGTGGTGATCACTTCTCTTCTTGTGACTGCTCCCAGCCTGACGCCTAAGCGCAGGTGGGTTGGTTGTTTCCACCAAGAGAGAGTCTGCAGACAGTATCTGGACACTGTCACTAAGCAGTTACGGTTCAGCACTGGATGAGGGACCATCCTGTTGAACCAAACCTGTAGGGGTCGCATATGTAAAATGCCCAGAGGAAGGGATTGAGAAGCTACTGCCATCAAGCCCAGAAGTTTCTGGAATGTCACCACTAGTAAAGCGCTGCCCAGCCGGAATAGGGCTAGACAGACAAGACTTAGACCCAAGTAGCCCGCTACCTGGGTTGGCTCCAACTAGCTTTTCGCATGATTCACTTTCAGACCTAGCCTGAAGAGGTGATCGGTGACATGTTGTGTGTGTTGTCGTGCCTGACCTGGCGACTCCGTACAAATGAGCCAGTCGTCCAGATAGTTTTGAACTCTGATACCCTCGAGCCTAAGAGTGGCCAGAGCAGCGTCCATGCATTTCCTAAAAATGCATGGTTCCAGGGACAGGCCGAATAGCAGTACACAAAACTCGTAGCCTTTTCCTTGAAAGGCAAACCGAAGGTACTTCTGGTGCCCTGGTTTTATGGGAATGTGGAAGTAGGCATCCTGTAAGTCCACTGTTGTGAACCAGTCGCCTGGCCTGATGGACCGCGCGCAGGGTCAACAGATTGACCTGTCTGAGATCGAGAATCGGTCTGAGGCCGCTGTCCCTTTGGGCACCAGAAAGTATTTTGAGTAGAACCCTCCAACCATGTCAGAGGGTGATAAGATGTGAATAGCCTGCTTGTGCAGGAGGGTTCCTAGCTCTTGAGCCAGTGAGTTGTTGGCTCAGGGGTCCTTGACCAGCATCTGGACCACGGCCCGAAAGGGGGGTTGTCCATGGCTGAATTGTAAGGAGCATCCCCGATGTATAGTGGTGAGCACCCAAGAATCATGGGTGCATTGGTCCCAGTAGTCCAGATGGTCCCTGGACAAGGGGCCCTGGGCATGTGGCAGCAATGTCCTAGGGCTGCTTATTCAACTTTGGCACCTGCAGTTTCTTGTCAGGCGCGTTGTTCTGAATCCGCTTGTGCCTATCACGTCATCGACCCAATGGACCAGCAACTACTGGAGGATCCTGTGGACTGTCCTGATGCTGTCACTGTGGCCGGGATGGTGGTCTCTGATACCACTGCCTCTTGGGTACAGGCTTAGAGGCAAGGTCATCAAACACCTTTGTTGCCTCCCTTGCCGCCTTGGACTGAAGCAACATATCATCCACTGCAGGGCCGAAAGTATGCCCTGGTGTAATGGGCTCGTCAAGCAGAGCAGCCTTGTTACCCTCCGTCAGCCTGGCTTGAGAAAGCCACAGCTGACGGCATGCTACTACCAATGCTGCCATACTCCGCCCTGTTGCTTGGCTTGGGAGCTTTGCCAGCTGTAGCAACATGCAAGATATTAACTGCAGCTCATCTGTCTGCTCAGAGATGAGTCCCACCTCAGCAGCGGAGCTCCAAATGTGGCTCTGGTAAGCCAACAGGCCCGTATTATAGTCACCCAAATGTGCAAAGAAGGCGTCAGCGGAGTAGGCTTTCTTTAGAAGGATCTCTGTGACCCTACATTGCTTGTTTGGGCAAGTGGCGTCCTTGGACAGCAACGCCAGGTTCAATGGCTGCGCCAAGGCTGGTATGGCAATTCCCACGGGGTGGAACTGGACCAGTCTCATCTTATCCCCCTCTTGCACCCTATATGTTGTGCCCAAGCTCGGGGTCGCAGGGGCTGTGGCCGGGTGTTGCCATGACGAGGTAAGCTCCTGCTAAAAATTGGGGTGGATGGGCGGGGCTTCTGGACTCTCCTTATGCTCATCAAATACTGAGCACCTCTTGGCCTTTCCGCTTGGCCATGACACCCTAAGTGCTTCATTGGCTCGATGCATCAAGAGTATAAGCTACCCAGGTAACGGAGGTAGGGGCAGTGAATCCGATGCCGCTTGTTCCTCCAATACAAACCCGTCTTGCTCCTACGCTTCTTCTGAAGCAAGGACAGAGAGAGCATCCTCCATTTCCTCCCCCACCGACCCAAATGGAGGGGGGGGGAGTCACCGTGTCTGACGGAACAGGTGCTTGTGTCGCCATAAGTGCAGCAGGTGCCTGTACTGGCAAATACCGCTCCTGCAACAACATCCTAGAGGTAGGCTCCCTGGAGCTACATGCCCTGGAGCTACGTGCCCTGGCACTGAGCTCCGCGCAATGGGGCCTCTGGCTACTTTCTTTTTAATGGCGCTCCCTAGGGTAGTCTGAACTGCGCTCCCTACAGTGCCCCCTACTGCTACCAATCTCCGCAGGAAGTAATTGCGCAGGAGTGATGGAGCGATCACTCGACTGGCGCATAAGCCTGGTTCATAGGGATCGCTGGCTGAAAACAGCACACTGTGCGCAAAAGGCAGGGTATACCAGCATTTCCTTTGAGTGTTCCTGGCCTAAGCAGCGCACGCATTTCTCATGGCCATCAGCTGCTGACAGCTTGGCACCACAGTCAACACAACTGTGAAACACAGTGCTTATTGCCCATGTAATAGGCTGAGCACAAACAAAAAATAACTAGTTCTGAGCTATGCTCTGTATCTAGCCTGGTACCTGACTTGGTATCTACAGACTAGTAAACACTAGTCTGAGTACTTAATATCTAGTACAACTGGTACCAAAAGTAAGCAAGCTTTGTACCAATTCTGGTTTTGACAGCAATATGTTGGTGCCAGCAACCTGGTACTGAAGTAGTTTAGGTACCGATTATGAATACTACAGGTACCGAAACTAATTGAAAACAACTCGGTACCGACCCAGTAATGTCCACAATGAGATGTTGGTACGCAACATCTGTGTTTTTTTTTCGTTTGTTTTAACGACGTCAGTAGGGGCCGGTAATACTCACCTGACAGCCCCGGTAGTGAGGTATACCGCCGGTACCAAGAGGCTAGGTACTGTATACGTTATATATCGCGTCAATATAGAGTCGGTGCCGAGTACCTACTCTAAGGTTGCGTCCAATCTGGTAAAGCACAACAGTAGCAAGGCAATCCCACAAAAACAGGAGATGTCGTGAAAAGATGCATGCCAGCTAACTGTACATTCAGAAGACTGTGTAACTCTAGAATGAGCAGTATGAATACTACACTCCATCACAGTTACCGGCTATCTACAGCTGAAGATAGCCTCTGTACTACAATCACAATACAGAGAGTCCTGTGAGCCCACAGAACTCGATCCCGTTTTCTGCAAAACACAGAAAAATAAGGGAAGGGAGTAAACAGTAACGTAACAGCACTGAATACACAAGATTAAGAAACTGTCACAGCCAGGGTAGTATTATATTTTTATTTACTGTTTTTAATCCTGGAACAGAGCCCTGTCCAGATGAGAGTACTTCACTGCAAGAGTGAGCTAGACCTGGGGGAGGGCGAACGCAAGCCACAGGCTCCCGCTGGCGCATGGCCTATCGGGCTAACCAGCTCATGGCAGAAGTTTTTTTTTTTTTAACCATGTGTGACGGAAAGATGAGTTCTGGTGATGAATCTTCCTCCCAACCTGTGAGGGCGCTAAAGAACGAGAGGAGAAGTATCTGGAAGGGCTGGCCTGACAGTTTCCGGGTCAGGGAAGTGGGTCAGCCTGGAGGGAAGCGCGACTCTGTTGTAAGACCTTATTGATTTGAGAGGTAAACGAGAGGCAGCTGCAAGTAATAAGGCAGCTGCAACCGTTTATCTCGATATCTTGCGGGATTACATATAGGGGCCAGGGTAATGCTGGTCTTCTCCTTCGTTTGGGTTAACGCTTGGAGAGAGAAGGATCTAGAGAGGAGCTCTCGTTATAAAGAGGAATTACGTGTTGTGTGTGTTTGTTTGTAATTGTCTGCGTTTTGCACCACCAGACAGTTAACTCACCTATCCGGAGCTGTCGACCAGGGTCAGCACAATCCGGATCACCACTGCACGGAACCGTCACAAAATACAGTGTCTTCACCCACCACAAGCACGTCTGCACTCACCCAGGACTGGTGACCGTGTGTTGGTTTTGTTCGGGACTGTGCCCTATTATTGCTATCCCCGTGCTTTACACATTGTTGTGTATAGCCGGGGATTTATTATTTAACGGTCACCAGACCTGGATTATAAATAAAAGCACCTTTTCACTGGAAACTGTTGTCTCTGTCACTCCTGCATCGCATCACTGCTATACCTGTTCCCCTCCACTAGCCACTTTGCCACACCATGGTAGATATTATTGAATGAAGGAAAAATCACTGTTATCAAACAGAAACCTGTAAAAAACAGTTTAATAAGACACAAATCGAGTAAGTAAAGAAAACTTAGCTCAGATGTTTTCACTCTTAGCGAAAAAGGAAAAGAGAATTTGCAAATGGGTGCAGTGTGCTTTTGTCAGGGCAACTCGCACTGCGTCATGCACTCTCGCGAGAGTTTGTTGTCATATATGCTTCAGTTCTTGGGTTCTTAAAGGGGAATAACCTAAAGTGATGGTTCATATTTCATATTTGTAAGAGAACTTATTTTACAAACTCAATCTCGCCATGCTTTCAAATTTACAGCTTGTCATTTGCTTGACCCTCACCAGTCATGTCTTTGATTCGACTCTTAAGTGTAGACCAGTCCAGAAGTTGGGAGGAAAACGTCCTGACAAACACTCCAATGTTAATTTTACAGCAAGCGTTTCATTTCAGCAACTCTGTCGCCAAACATTTCTCGTTCCAGTAATCATCATGCTCAAAATCTGCAGGTAGGACATGAAATGTAGTCATATTGTTACTTCTCCATGAATTGCATAAACATCAAATTCAAGACTGCAAAATCTTGCTTGTGCAAAAACCTGTGACGCATATCCAATGTGCCTTCAGAAGCGTCAAGGCCATGGGGCGTAGCCGAATAGGAAAACAGCCACGCATCACAATTTCAGAAAGAAAATAAATAGTACAGTTGGATCACAACATAACATTCATACTTTACAAAGTTAGTCTTTCCAAATGCTGCTTGTAGTCCATCTGTCCCTATTCTAGTAGGGTGGTCAATCGTTTTGCACACCAGTCTGTTGTGAGGGAAATTTATGTATTCTAATATAATTCTATATTTTTCTTGTATGTACTGAGTTCTCTCTGCATCCTTTCTCTCATCTCCCCTCACCCAACTTAAAATGCAAGCTTCAAAAGAAACTAAGAAGCCGTCTGCCTATCTTCTAGCCAGGGCCAGGAAGAAATTAACAAGATTGTGTTGATTAGATAAGGATGCCAGGCCAAGTGGGTTAGAGAATGTCTTTGAATTAGCTTTGCCAGTCAGCAAACCTTTCAAATGTTTAGATGAGTATACAAAATTTTCCTAAAACTTTCTAAATACAAGATTGACACTAACGTTTTGTTCATAAATTTCTTAAACTAACAATGCCAAACACTATACGTTGAGGAACTGGCACACCCACAATTCATGGAAGTCTGCATCACCCCTAACAGACTGAAAGCCACCAGGGAGGAACTGGCACACCCACAATTCATGGAAGTCTGCATCACCCCTAACAGACTGAAAGCCACCAGGGAGATAGAAGGTCAGAACAGCTGGGTTCAGGTAGGCAGAAGCAGGGAAAAAAAAAAAAGAAACTTCGTCAAACACAACCACCAGAAATCAAAACAACCAACAGATTTGAGTCACTTCAGAATTTTGATGAGCAGAACCAACAACAAGAGAATGAAAGGAACAACATCCAGGACCCTATTGACAGTGGTGACCAGACAGCAAAAAGAAGGGAGGTCATGATTGTTGGGGACTCCATATTGAGAAACACAGCAAGTTCAATTCGCAGTTTGGACCCCCTTACTACAACAGTGTGCTGCCTTCCGGGAGCCTCGGTCAAGCACATCACTGAGAACGTGGACAGGCTCCTGGAACGAACAGGAGACGACCCGGTAGTAGTGGTCCACATTGGTACAAACAACATTGGAAGAGACAGACCAAAATCCCTGCAAAACAAATTCAGAGAGCTAGGAAGGAAATTAAAAGAGAAAACCAAAACTGTGGTATTTTCTGGTATACTACCCGCACCTTGCAAAGGACCATATGGACAGCTGGAAATAATTAATCAAAACGCATGGCTGAAGACGTGGTGCACACGGGAAGGCTTCACCTATCTTGATCATTGGACCACATTCTACAACGAGGACTATCTGTATAGATGGGATGGACTGCATTTAAATAACAAGGGAACTAGTCTACTCGGAGAAAAGATCCTCGAGCAGGTTCGGAAGCATTTAAACTAGAAAGGAAGGGGGGAGAAATCAACAAAAAAACAGAAGGGAGACCGCATCAAAACAAGGACAACAACTCAGGTAAGACAACCATTAAATGTATTTATCTAAATGCTAGAAGTATCAGAAACAAAATTCTAGAACTTGAAGCTACTGCACTAACAGGTAACTATGATGTGATAGGTGTTACAGAAACGTGGTTGTCTGAGAGTGATGGGGACGAATTTAATATTTGTGGGTATACACTGTATAGGAAAGACAGGCAGGACAGAAGAGGAGGAGGGGTAGCGCTATACATAAGAAACAGTCTTGAAGCCCAGGTGTTAAACCTGGACAAAGAAAATAAAACCGAATCAATATGGGTCAGAATAACGGACAAAAATTCAAAAGGCATAATAATAGGAGCATGCTATAGACCGCCAGATTCAGACGGTGAGCACAATAATCTGTTATACAATGACATTAGAAATGTGTGTAGCAAAGGAGAAGCCATACTAATGGGGGATTTCAACTTCCCCCAAATAAAATGGGAAAACCCGGTGGGTAGCGCGAAGGATGAAATAGAAATGGTGGAAATGACAAATGACTGCTTCCTAACACAATTTGTGAAGGCACCCACTAGAGGGGAGGCATGCCTTGATTTAGTCTTTTCAAATAACGAAGATAGAATAACTAAAACAGAGGTCAGAGAACCACTGGCAAACTCAGACCACAACATGGTCTCATTTGAAGTGTTTTTTAAATCCCCAAAAGTAATGACTAAAGCTAAGGTTTACAATTTTAGAAAAGCAAACTATGAAGGTATGAAACAGAGACTAACAGAAGTAGATTGGAGTAAAATAGAGAAAACACCCACAGAAGAAGGATGGTTGTTCTTCAAAAATGTAGTACTAGAGGCACAAAACAATTATATCCCTAAAGTAGACAAATCTAAATGTAAAACTAAATTGCCAAAATGGTTTAATAGATCAATAAAAAAAAATATTCAGCGAAAAAAGGCACTTTACAGAGCATTAAAAAAGGACCAAAAAGAAAGTACGCAGAAAGAGTACACAGAACTGCAAACGCAAGTCAAAAAGGAAGTTAGAAAGGCCAAGAGAGAAATAGAAATGAACATTGCTAAGGGAGCTAAAACCAATTCCAAAATGTTTTTCCAATATTACAACAGCAAGAGAACATTCAAAGAGGAGATTAAATGTTTAAGAGATACAAATGGCAAAATCGTAGATGAAGAAAAAAAAATAGCAAATATGTTAAATGATTACTTTTCACAAGTTTTTACAAAGGAAGATACTGACAACATGCCCCACATGTCATCCAGTTCCTATCCAGTTTTAAATAACTTTAGCATAACTGAGGCAGAAGTGTTAAAGGGACTAGGAGCTCTTAAAATAAACAAATCCCCTGGGCCGGATGAGATCCTCCCAGTAGTACTCAAAGAAATGAAAGAAGTAATTTACAAACCGCTAACCAAGATCATGCAGCAGTCTCTTGACACAGGGGTGGTACCGACAGACTGGAAAATTGCAAACGTAATACCGATCCACAAAAAGGGAAACAAAACTGAACCAGGTAACTACAGACCAGTAAGCCTGACTTCTATTATATGCAAACTTATGGAAACTATAATAAGATCCAAAATGGAAAATTACCTATATGGTAACAGGGTCCTGGGAGACAGTCAACATGGTTTTAGGAAAGGGAGATCGTGCCTAACTAACTTGCTTGATTTTTTTGAGGATGCAACATCCATAATGGATAATTGCAAAGCATATGACATGGTTTATTTAGATTTCCAGAAAGCTTTTGACAAAGTCCCGCACAAAAGATTAATTCTCAAACTGAACGCAGTTGGGATTCAAGGAAACACATGTACATGGATTAGGGAGTGGTTAACATGTAGAAAACAGAAAGTACTGATTAGAGGAAAAACCTCAGAATGGAGTGTGGTAACCAGCGGTGTACCACAGGGATCAGTATTAGGTCCTCTGCTATTCCTAATCTACATTAATGATTTAGATTCTGGTATAGTAAGCAAACTTGTTAAATTTGCAGACGACACAAAAGTAGGAGGAGTGGCAAACACTGTTGCAGCAGCAAAGGTCATTCAAAATGATCTAGACAAGATTCAGAACTGGGCAGACACATGGCAAATGACATTTAATAGAGAAAAGTGTAAGGTACTGCACACAGGAAAAAATAATTGAATCTGTTCAGTCTTGAACAAAGAAGACTACGTGGCGACCTAATTCAAGCATTCAAAATTCTAAAAGGTACTGACAGTGTCGACCCAAGGGACTTTTTCAGCCTGAAAAAAGAAACAAGGACCAGGGGTCACAAATGGAGTTTAGAAAAAGGGGCATTCAGAACAGAAAATAGGAGACACTTTTTTACACAGAGAATTGTGAGGGTCTGGAATCAACTCCCCAGTAATGTTGTTGAAGCTGACACCCTGGGATCCTTCAAGAAGCTGCTTGATGAGATTTTGGGATCAATAAGCTACTAACAACCAAACGAGCAAGATGGGCCGAATGGCCTCCTCTCGTTTGTAAACTTTCTTATGTTCTTATGTTCTTATACGCACTGTGATGATTGCTGTCTGTCAAATTGTATTTTGATAACTGTCGGTATGATATTATGGATTGAAAATATTTGTTTTGTGCCTTACAAAGACATTTGGCACATACATGGTTAAATCTGTAAAGAATAAGTTACAATTTAAAATGAACAAATAATACTTTATAACCAAATATAATGGCTCTGAGTAGCCATATATAATAAGGTATGGAGTTGTTCATCTTTTTGTGGGCAACATGAATATGGAGCACAGTAGAGTTATTAATAAAAGATGTTTTGTTAAGTTACCTTTTAAGAAGATACTTGATGGACAGCCTTACCCAAGGCGTGGACAAGAATTCTTTGAAGATCAAGGACACACCTTTTTCTAAGGACAACTGACAATGAGGTTACATTTTGGGTCAATCCCAAATGATTGGCTGGTGTCTCAGAACACCCATCTAATGCCAATTTTTAAGACTGGAAATCGAATGGGTCTTGGGTCTTTTTTCCATCCATTCAAGATCTATTCTGGACCTATTCTTTGAGGAATCATCTATATATCTGGAAGCTACAGAAGATGCCTTGTTGAAAAAAACCCTTCAACTTAAGAACTTCGATCTGCCTTGGAACTAAACTTTGAATTAAACTGCACAAAAGACAATATCTTTGAAGATGATTAAGTGTAATTGACTTTCTATATAAGATTTTAAAAGAAAAACTTCACACAGTGTTCTTGAAAATCTAACAATTTGCAACGAAACTCCAGGACTCTTAAATCAAGTTTTGCACATTAATGGACTCTTTTTACAACTAGACTTGCAAAACTTTGAAACATTCCTGCTCTTAAAACCTTTCTTCGAGCTCCAAAAGGGTAAATATATAATTCTTAATCTATCAAGATTTGTCTATAGCTATTAGATTTAGAATATCTGTTATGTGTTGTCTTTGCTTATCCATGTATGCTATATAATAAAACTAGTTAAAAATCATTATTTCTTAAATTGTCTGTTTTTTTTTGTTTGAAACAAGGTGCACTTTTACAGAGAGTAAACATTCATGATTTAATCAATTAACATTAAGCCAGAACTGTGAATTACTATTGGAGTAATGAATTGCTGTAGTTTATAGCATAATTGGTGAACTATAGTGACTAAGTTCTTTAATAGTAATTTGTGAGGAAACCATGTTGTGATACGACCTTAGGTATAAAAACATAAATATACACGACACTGTCACAGGATATGTACTGTGTGAACAAATGCATAAGAATATCAGGACGGATTTATCTTTTAAACCGACAATTTGACTAATACAGATTGCAGTAAATTCATGATTTGACCTTTAAATAGCCAGTATTTCTGTGGGAAATCAATAGTATTTTCTGCCAATTTTCTTTTCATATTCACAGTTAGTGAGGAACATTGTTGTACAGGATGGGATTCATACATTTGCCACTGGAGAGGCAGGTAATGTGAATATCCTTATAAATAAATATAAAGTTTTTTTAAATTATTTTATGGATGCCAATTTAGAGTAAATCTGAGCATTGAATCAATGTATTTGAGTGGTCTAGCCTATTTCAATAATCGGATTCACTGTGAATTGTTTGCTTCGGGTCCTGTGGTACTGCGTCTCGGCTGCCTGTGACGTTTGATTGGTCATGTTGTCCTGTAATTGCTGCACTCGGTAGTGTGCTGGAGGGGTAAAGAAGAGATGCCCCTTTTTATCCTGTGTTTCATTTTTACTTAAGCATATATTGTGTTTGAAATACGCATCACCCCATTTGTCAATGACACGTCTGGTTTGACTTTAGCAGTGGTGGACTTTAGTCGAGTTGGTAGGCAGTTGTAACTTGAAATACAGTGTTGGAATATTTAAATTGTTTTTAGTGTTCTGCAAGCCAAAGTTTCTGGCAATCGGATCTACAGAGTGCAGATCTGGATTGAGTTTATTTGGTGGCATTTTGTGTGCGATATGAAGTGGATCATGAGGCCAGGTCAAAATAGGAAGACCGAAATTCCGATTTATAGTCAATCCATGATTTATGTATAACCAGTGTTCCCAGTGTTTAACCACAATATAATGTCCAGCTATAAACGCAAACAGCGCCGTTTCAAAATAATGTGATGTTCATTCCGCTCCATCTGCCAGATTTCTCTAAACATCACACAGCAAATTCTTCAGATCAAGAGCAATTCAATCAATCACTTGCCCAGGAAATTCTGTTTTGCTATTCTCATTAATTCTCTAGCCAGATGGTTATTACAAATAAATATATATTTTAAATGATGAGACTGGGTTAAAAATGTTCCAACCAGGATCTTCTACTCCGCGGTACTGCAGTTAAGTTATAGAGACATTTCTACACATATTTACAAAGCGATATTTACAAAGCGCCCTTTTATTATTATTCTATTATTATTATTATTATTATTATTATTATTATTATTATTATTATTATTATTATTATTATTATTATTATTATTTAGTACATTTATATAGTGCTTTTTATACAAAAGTATAGCAAAGCACTCCACAGGACAGAAAAAAAAAAACATAAACAAACCACAATGCACATACTAATACAAAAGAAGCAACTTTAAAGTTACATTAAAACCCACTAAGATAAGAAAGCCATTTCATAAAAGTGTATTTTTAGTCTTGACTTGAAAACATTAGGTTATTACCGTAACCCTGGTTCCCTGAAATGAGAATGATACCATTACCGAATGGCAAGAGCCTCTCTGACCGTCAATCACTGAGCATATATACAAAAGCTACACGATCAGGGCCCTGCTGTGAGGGGGAAGTCCCTCCCACCTCCTGTTGAAGAGGGATGTCCTCACAGTAGCACATCACCATTTTTCTTCGAAAACAGAGGTCAGCTGGGGACATGACCTCAAAGGGTAATTGTTGTCATTCTCTTTTCAGGGAACCAGGGTTATGGTAATAACCTAATGTTCCATTTCAATTTGAATGACAACCAATACCGAATTGGGAAAGCTGTACCAAAGCTGTCGTGGCTCCAGATTACCAACAGTACAGCCCCACTGCATCAGAGCCCATATGACGCCTAAGAGCATGCCGCCTGCAAAACTCTAGAGCCCAGAGAAGGTCTCGTTCGGTTTGTAACATCAAGGCGGTAAAAACGCACACATGTCTGACTACCTGTCCATGTAGCAGCATTGCATAACTCATCTAAGGAAGCGCCATAAAGGAAAGCCCATAAAGTTGCCTGGCCCCTGGTAGAATGGGCTGTAATGTCCCCCGGTAATGGGGAGTCCGTCTGTTCATACGCAAATCGTATTGCATCTGTCACCCAGTGCACTAGACATTGCTTTGATAGGGCCTGACCTCTAGAGCGGGACCCATAGCAGACAAACAGCTGCTTGGACTGTTTCCAGGACGCCATCCTATCCAAATAACAGTGGAGAACCCTAACTGGGCATAGCGTGTGTTGTCTACGGTCCTCCTCGTGCAGGGGAGGTCTCAAAGTTTCCAAAACCACTGATTGGTTAATATGGAATGAGGATACCACTTTTGGCAAAAAGGATGGATTTGTTCTTAATGTTTCTTAATGTCCTTTCTAATGTCAGGGGTAGTAATGGTAGTAGAGGGAACAATAGCCCCTGTGGACAGGGGTGAGATAGTGCATCTACTCCCAGGGGACCCCCCTCTCTATCCATAGAGAACCATAGGGGGCAATGACTGGACTCAGCTGTGGCAAGGAGGTTGTCTCGTGCAGGTCGAAACCTCTCCCAAATCTGTTTCACCACTTGAGGATGCAGCCTCCACTCCGAGCTGTCTGGAGCGCTTCTGGACATGGGGTCTGCTACCTTGTTGTGCACACCGGGGAGGTGAACTGCCCTGATGGAATGCAAGTTTCTGTGTGTCCAGAACAGGAGTCTGTGCGCTGCGTGGTGAAGGCCCGGTGAGCGCAGGCCACCTTGGTGATTATGTAGGCTACCACTGTGGTATTGTTCGTCCGGACCAGCGTGTGTTTGTGCGCTAATTGCTGGCGAAAATGGGATAATGCCACACTCACTGCTTGCAGCTCTTGTGCATTTATGTGCGCTTGCTGCTAATGACCATTCCACTGACCTCTTATTCCTCTCACATTCCAGACCGCTTCCCAGCCCAGGCTGGAGGCGTCTGTAGTGATCACTGCCCTTCTGTGAGGGGATCCAAGTGGTGATCTGAGGTGCAGATTGCCAGGACAGAGACACCACTTTAGTGTATTCCAGCATTGTCTGGACACCCGCACCAGCCAGTACTGATCTCGGACCGGGTGCACCTTGAGCGTATTTACCCAGGCTTGAAGTGGGCGCATTCCTAGCAGCCCTAGTCGAAGGATTCTCGAGGTGTCTGCCATCAACCCCAACAACCTTTGATATACTCTGACCTGTAGGAGAGCGTCCTCTCTGAATAGGGAGCGTGTGGTTTCCAACGACCGAATCCTGTCTTACGACAGTGAGGCAAGCATGCTCACAGAGTTCAGTTTGATCCCCAGGAACACTTTGGACTGAGACGGTACGAGGTTGCTCTTCTGTTGATGTATTGAGAGCCCTAACTTCACCACATGTTCTATGACCTGTTTTGTGTGTGCCTCTACGCGTGCTTTTGACTGCTCACAAACTAACCAATCGTCCAGGTAGTTTAGGATCCGAATAACCCGCAGCCTGAGTGGAGCCAGTGTTCCATCCATGCACTTTGAAAATATGTGTGATGCCAACGAGAGGCCAAATGGCAGCCCCCAGAATTCGTACGCGTTGCCTTGAGAGGCAAAACGCAGCTATTTTCTGTGCACGGGACGGATTAGGATGTGAAAGTAGGCATCTTGCTGGTCGATCGATGTGAACCAGTCACCCAGTTGGACAGACTGGAGGATATGCTGTGCTGTCAGCATGTTGAACTTCCTCTGTTTGAGGAACAAGTCGAAGACCCTGAGATCCATAATTGGTCTGAAACCACCGTCCCTTTTGGGCACCAGGAAGTACCTGGAGTAAAAGCTGCAGAGGGCATTGTTTGGACTTACCAGGCGTACAGCGTTCGTCCTTCGAAGATTATCGGTTTCCTGTTGAAAGAGTATCACCCTCGCTGGCTCGACGGTGGTGCGGAGCACATCCTTGAAGGGTGGCGGACCTATGAGGAATTGTAACGCGTATCCGTGTCTCATAGTCGATATCACCCAGGAGTCCTGGGTGCAGCCTTGCCATGGGTCATTGCTGTTGTTCAGTCCGGTTGTGGCGGGGTTTGGTTGCAGCCGGGGCCCCTCAAGGATGGTCTCCCTTAGGCTTGGGAGGGAGCAGTTCTTTCTTATGCCCCGGCCTCGGTCTCCTGCCGGAGAACTGGTTACCCCTGGCCTGTGGTGGTCCCCTGCCACTGGTCCTGCCTCTGCTTCTGCCTGCTTGTCTACTCTGGGGTGGAGGGTGGTGTTCAGGCCTTTTTACCCCAGCAGTCTGCACATGCCACCTTGGGACCTGTCTGTAAGCCTGGAAGGTGTGGAAACTTTGAAGCGACCTCCATGGCCTTTTGGGATCTCTCAAGGCTCACATCAGTGGTCGCCCCAAAAGTCTGCCCCAGTGTAATGGGGGCATCCAGCAGTGCCACCTTCCCGGTCTCCATGACCTTGGCTTGTGTCAGCCACAAATGCCGACGAGCGGCCACCATCACCTCCAGTGACCTCCGTGATACCTGACCTAACTCCCCTATTAGGTCAGTCATCGCCTTAGCCACTGCCAGGAGCTCCCCTGTGTCTGCCTCTGTGGCTCTGTCCTGCAGTCTCTCCGCCAACTGGTTTTGGTACCAGTATGGCCATGGCGTTCGTTGCTCACACAGAAAGCACTGCCAATGCGTATGCTTTCTTCAGCATCGCATCCATTGTCCTGCAAGGTTTTGATGGGCAGGTTGGGTTGTTATCCCTCTTGGTGAAGGTTGAACCTTGCACCAACACCGTGACCATGTACCCGATAGTGGGGAATGCGCCTAGGCCCTCTTCTTGGGCTCCTGCCGTCAAAAACAGAATCTAGTTCTGGAGGCTGAGGATGCAGACTCTGGATTGCCCGAAGAGGAGCACACAAAATACAGGAGACCAAGGTAGAGCTTTTTGGCCAAAACTCAAAGCGCTATGTGTGGCGCAAACCTAACACTGCCCATGCCTCAAGACACACCATCCCTACAGTGAAGTATGGTGGTGGCAGCATCATGCTGTGGGGATGCTTCTCATCAGCAGGGACTGGGCATCTTGTTACAATTGAAGGAAGAATGGATGGAGCAAAATACAGGAAAATACTGCAAGAGAATCTGCTTCAGTCCGCTAAACAACTGAAGTTTGGGAGGAAATTCACCTTTCAGCAGGACAATGATCCCAAGCACAAGGCCAAAGCAACATTGGAGTGGCTCAAGAACAAAAAGGTGAATGTCCTACAGTGGCCCAGTCAAAGTCCTGATCTCAATCTCATTGAGAATCTGTGGCACTATTTGAAAATTGCAGTCCACAAGTGTCGTCCAACCAACCTGAACAACCTGGAGCAAATCTGCCAAGAAGAATGGGCGAAAATCACTCCGACACTATGTGCAAAGTTGGTACATACTTACCCCAAAAGACTTAAAGCTGTTATTGCAGCGAAAGGTGGCTCTACCAAATATTAATGTGTGGGGGTTGAATGCTTATGCAAGCAAGATATTTCAGTTTTTTATTTTTCTTAAAAATATTTCCCAACATAAAACCAATGTCACCTTACAATAATTGATTTTAAGTTTAAGTGTTTTAAAATAAAATATCGAACAGAACGAAATTTCAATGTACCATTTGTAATTCAGTAATATGAGAGAATTGGTCAGGGGTCTGAATACTTTTGCAAGGCACTAATATATATATATATATATATATATATATATATATATATATATATATATATATATATATATATATATATATATATATACTGAAATGGCTTGCTTGCATAAGTAATCAAACCCCCACATAACATTTTTTTATTATTATGTGTGGAGTCAGTAAAGATGGCAGGAAAAAGAGGACCTGGAGGAAGCAGTAACAGCAGCTGCAGAGGGACGTCAGTGGGATTTATGTCCTGGATGAGTTGTGCACTGGTTGTGGGGAGTTAGAGCACACAGTGGCCATCCCCTTCCCAATGTCTGGGAGAGGTGTTGGCTGCCCAAGTGATCCAGGACCAGGCATCTGCCTGTATCTGTTCTGCTTCTCCTAGGGTTGCTGCCGGTCCTGCTTTGCCTGGGGCCACTGCCTGGCTTGTTTCACCTGGGGCCGGTGCTAGTCCTGCAGGACCGCAGGAAGAACCAGGGCCAGCGCCTCAGAAAAGGGGGCTGTCGACTACAAAGAAGGGGGGGAGGTCAGGAGACCAGCTTCCCCAGCCGCCCAAGGATGCCTACCTCACACTTCCCAAGGATGCCTGCCTCGCACCGCCCAAGGATGCAAGTCTCGCACAGCCCAGGGATGCCTGCCTCACACCACCCAAGGTTGCCTGTCTCTCACTGCCCAAGGTTGCCTGCCTTGCACTGCCCAAGGATGCCACATCTGCATTACCCAAGGATGCCTGCCTCGCACCGCCCAAGGATGTGCGTCTGTATCTCCCAGGGACGCCTGTTGCTCCGCATCGCACGGGGATGCCTGTTGCTCTGTGGCAGGAAATACGGTGGCCGGAGGGTGCTGCTGGCCACAGAGAAGAGGGGGAGGTCAGGAGACCTGCCCCCCCCCCCCCCAGCATTTTCTCTGCCGGACAGTGTGTGGCGGGAGCTCCGAAAGAGGGATCTTCCAGCCAGGAAGACATGGGGGGAGGAGGTCCTCACACCATGGCCACCCCCATGGATTATTCCAGACCCCTCTTCCAGGACTTTGAGACTGAGGGGGGAGGTTGCCATTGGGGCAATGTGTGCATTGCACAAGTGGGGGGATATGTAACAAGGCGAGCAGTGCTGTTCAATTTGTTTATTTTTAGAATGTTTGTTTTTTGTATGGAGTTTATTTTGTATATATATATATATGAAGGCGTAGCCGTGCGTTTTGTTATGAAAGTGTATTTATTGTAAATGACGGCAGGTTTTGTTTTTGTATTTTGTTGCAGCGTTTCTGGGATGCCCATCCACGTTAATAATTAAACCTCGTGCAGAAGGTGGCCATCTCCCAAATTAATTAAGTGATTGGTCATCTGTATTAATAACTGGAGCTCTCTGCATTCCAGGTGGGTGTTTAGAAGTGGAGAACGGGACAGTAAGAGGAGTAATAATAATAAATAATAATAAACATCGGATTAGTTAAGGCGATTGCCCAGCCTGACCGGTTTATTTGTGTTGGAGATTTTGTTTGGTTTAATTATTTATTTTTCTGCTCTGGGAGCAAATGTTTTGTTTTTGATTAAATATTTAATTTATTTTTGTGTTAAAAATAAAACGGCGCACGCTGCGTCTTTTGAACTGCAATTACCTACCTGTCTGTTGTTGTTTCTCATTCTGGCCTGACGTCACCGCAACGCCATTTCCTGTCACATATAGGAACAGCAGAGGACCTAATACTGTGGTACACCACTGGTTTACTCGCTCTTATTATAGTTTCCATAAATTTACATATAATATAAGTTAGGCTTATTGGTCTGTAGTTACCTAGTTCGGTTTTGTTTCCCTTTTTGTGGATTGGTATAACGTTTGCAATTCTCCAGTCTGTCGGTTCAACCCCTGTCCCAAGAGATTGTTGCATGATCTTGGTTATTGGTTTGTATATAACTTCTTTCATTTCTTTGAGTGCTATTAGGAGGATCTCATCCCGCCCAGGGGATTTGTTTATTTTAAGAGCTCCTAGTCCCTTTAACACATCTGCCTCGGTTATGCTAAAGTTATTTAAAACTGGATAGGAACTGGATGACATGTGGGGCATGTTGTCCATATCCTCCTTTGTAAAAACTTGTGAAAAGTAATCATTTAATATATTTGCTATCTTTTTTTCTTTACGTATGATTTTGTCATTTGTATCTCTTAGACATTTAACCTCCTCTTTGAGTGTTGTCATGTTGTTGTTGTTGTCATTTTGGTTTTAGCCCCCTTAGCAATGTTCAGATAGTTCCAAATAGTCTTTCTGTGTACTTTGTTTTTGGTCCCTTTTAAACGCTCTGTAAAGAGCCTTTTTTCACTATTTTTTTTTTAAAAATTGATCTATTAACCATTTGCAGTCCATTTATTCAGCGTTTGTCAAGCGCATCAGGCTCAATTTATTTTCACACACGCTGTTTACTTTACATGCACTGTTTATCTCCAGCCAAGCCCCATCCCATGTTCACTGTATTTTTCACATGCCTCTTTCTAGAAGTGCATACTGATAAATCCTCTCCTAATCACTCGTTTTATCACCAAACTCCTGAAGTCATTATTTGATTACTATAACATCTCAAAAAGCTCTGCCAATGTCTGTGATATTCTTTGAGCACTGGATGCGGAAGCAGCTGCTTCCTTTGTTTTGTGTCCGTGTTATCTCTGTGGTGCAGGGTCTAGAGCTATTGCTCAGATGCACCCCTTTTTTTGGCTTTATTTGGCTACTATCATTCTTACTCAGCCACTGAAAGGTTTTCTTGACTTTTTCCATAGAAAAATGACTAGAGACCTGAGCTTCATGTCTTTTTAATGATGTCAAACAGGGTCCAACATTGGACTTGAAAGGGAGAATTGTAATGTCGGATCTGGTTAGACATAGGACCGCAAAGGTTTAAACCATTTGGGCAATTTGTTTTAGATTTAGATTTGTCTACTTTTGGTTTGTAATTGTTTTGCGTCTCTAGTATGACATTTTTAAAAAACAACCATCCTTTTTTCTGTGAAAAACAAAAACGAAACCAAAACAAACAACAAACAAAGAAACAAAGCAAGGGAGTTGAACGACGGGTTGTCTGTGTTCTGGGCTGACCTGTTAATCCCTTCTCCCTTTTTGTATTTTATAGAGCACTAATGGGATGCTCCGGGAGTACGTCGGAGGAGAGGCAACCCGGAAGTGCTGGGTTTATTATTCCCCGTGTTTTATCTGTTTCCAGACGCACGGAAGGAAGACGGATTGTCTTTTCTGTTTATTATTTGGGACTGCAAACCCCCATTTCTCTTTTCTTTGTTGGATTACACATTGTTGTGTATCCCGGCAGCTCTATTGTTTATTATTATTATTATTTATTATTATTATTATTATTATTATTATTATTATTATTATTATTTGTTTAAATGCATATTTGGTAACCTGGGTTTTTGGGAAATAAAACCAAGCGCATTAATTGGCAAACTGGACTGGAGTCTGTTGTCTTACACCACACGTTCAGCCTGTCGCACGTGGTGTCAGAGTGGGGTATGGATCCAGCGGGCCCTGTGATGGTGGCCCCAAAGGCCCGGGCCCAGAAAATGACGGCGGAGGATGACCCAGAAGCCTACCTTGTGGCCTTTGAGCGACTGGCCACCACTGCAGCATGGCCCCGGGAGTACTGGGCGAGCCAACTTGGCCCCTGCTTAGTTGGGGAGGCGCAAGCAGCGTACCGGGCCATGACAGATGACGACGTTACCCAGTACGACCTGGTGAAACAGGCTATCCTCCGCCGTCTTAATATCACGGGGGAGACTCATCAGGTCAGGTTTCGAGAGTTCTGGCAGCCACCGAACACCTGGCCCAGGGTGGTGGCCCAGCGGTTATGCGACCACATGGCGCAATGGCTGAACCCTACCCAGAAGACCGGGGTTCAGATGGGGGAGGCCATTGCTATGGATTCGCCGACACAACCCAGCTACCCTGGACCAGGCCGTGGCGTTGGTCGAAAATTTTGAGGACGCCCTCATGTCCTCCCAATCCATCCTGATGAACTGCCCTTCCCCAGGGACCACCATCAAAACACCCCCCGGACCAAGACCTGCCATATCACTGACCCCATCGGGCCATCCAGCCCCCTTGCCATGGCGGCAGAGGTTGGCCCCCAGCTGGGGTAGAATTGTTTCCCCCCCCCCGCGGTCATACCAACAGCAGGACAAATATGTAACGGCCCTGCCCTCTGCCCCACCAGTCTGTTTTAGGTGCCAGCAGCCGGGTCGCCAGGTACTGGCCGGCAGCTATGGAGTGCGACGTGGCTGCGTGTCACCTGACATCGGAGACAGGTAGGAAATGGGGAAATGGTCGGGAGGGCCCGTGTATGGTTGATGTTATGCTGGGGAATGTGAAGACCCACGCGTTAGTGGACACAGGGTGTGAGCAAACTTTGGTTCAGACAGCTCTCCTCGGTCAGGTGGCGATCTCCTGTATCCATAGAGACACAGCGACATACCCCACCCTAAAAGTATATTTAGCGGTAAGCCCGATAAAGCACCACCTGGTAGTAGGTGTGGCCGAAAAATTACCACACCCAATTATTCTGGGTCGAGACTGGCCGCAATATAAGGATTTGGTAAAAATATCGGCAGCCTCGACCACACGTGTAGACACGGCAGACCCCCGAGGAAAGGAAGTAATTGGAACAATTTTTCCTTTCCATGCAGAACTATTTTCTCCACTTTTTCGTCCTAGGAAAACACACAAGGAGAGACGGAGGGAAAAGTGGGAAGGTGCCTTGATCAGACACGGTTGGGGCCTGGCAGGGGAAGGGTCTGTTGGTCCCAAACGACAATCAAAAGGAGTGGGAACACAATGTGACCGGGCGGGCGAGGTTACTGGACCCTTGATGGTGGAGACTGCTCCAGCCCCTGTCAATGTCCCGGACATGTGGGCATCAAGCGCAGACGTAGTGTGGGAGCAGAACAACGACCCCACACTGGTGCACGCTTGGGAACAGGCTCGGTCTATTGAGGGTAAGGATGTTGACGGCATCGAGACACTGGTATATCCCCACTTTGTTGTAGAGGGGCACTTACTATATAGGGTAAATCTAGCCCCGGGCACAGGACAGCCTGTCAAGCAGTTGATGGTTCCCCCGTCCTGTCGACCTGAGGTCATGAGGCTGGCGCATGACATCCCCTTTGCAGGCTCGATACTGGCTCGATTTTATTGGGTAGGACTCTACACCGAGGTGACAAAATATGTAGCTACATGCCTGGAATGCCAGAGAGTAGCGCCGGGTCGAGTGCGCCCCGCCCCTTTGGTCCCACTGTTTATTATCTCCACTCCCTTCGAATGTGTTGCAATGGACATACTTGGGCCAGTGCTGCCTTCTGATTCTGGGTACGCGCACATATTAGTAATGGTGGATTATGCAACGCGGTACCCGGAAGCAGTTCCTTTGCGGTCCACTAGTGCCACTGCAATTGCAAAAGTGTTAAGTCAGATTATGGCTAGAGTAGGGATTCCCAAAGAAATATTAACTGATCACGGAAAAAAACTTCTTGTCATAAACGCTACAGCAGGTGTAAAAATTTCTAAAGATACGTCCCATCAGGACGTCTGTTTATCATCCCCAAATGGACCGTTTGGTGGAACGTTTTAACCAAACATTGAAGCAAATGTTGAGATGGTTTGTGAGTCAGGAGCAGAAACATTGGACTACTCTTCTTCCTTACTTACTCTTCGCTGTGAGGGAGGTGCCTCAGAGCTCAATGGGATTTTCCCTTTTTGAGTTGTTATATGGTCGGCAGCCATGGGGCATCCTCGACCTGTTTAGAGAAGGTTGGGAAGAACATAAAAGCTCCTCTAAAAATGTAGTGCAGCATGTGCTCCTACTAAGGGAATGTCTTGATTTAATTGGTCGCTTAGCTCAAGACAATCTTAGATCGGCTCAACATTGGCAACAGCAGCATTACAATACTAATGCACGAATTCGAACCTTTTGACCAGGAGATAAAGTAATGCTTCTTCTTCCGTCTTTGGAATCGAAACTGTGTGCTAAATGGCAGGGGCCGTAAGAGGTGATACGGGCAGTAGGACTAGTAAATTATGAAATTAGGCAACCCGACCGCCGAAACAAAACAGAAATTTACCATATCAACTTATTAAAGCCCTGGATGGCAAGGGAGGTCTTATTCATAGCCCCAGGTGAGATGAAGGATGACCTAGGACCCTGCATAGAGGCCCCTAGCCCCAGTCAGATTTCAATGGGGGAACAGTTACTTCCGGATCAGCAGGTGGAATTGCGTAAGTTGATCAGGAAATTTGGGGATGTGTTTTCTGATGTGCCCGGCAGAACTAACCTTACCAAATATGCTGTTATTACTCCGCCAGGGATCACTGTTCGGAAGAAGCCCTACCGGATCCCAGAAAGCTGGCGGAGTGGCATCCAGAGCGAGGTGAGGGCGATGCTCGAACTTGGGGTCATTGAGCCTTCCAGAAGCAAATGGTGCAGTCCCATTGTTATAGTGGTTAAGAAGGATGGCACTAATCGCTTCTGTGTTGACTTTCGAAAGGTCAATGCTATCATCAAGTTCGATACCTACCCCATGCTTCGGATCGATGAACTCCTCGACCGACTAGGGACGGCCAGGTTTATCTCAACTCTGGACCTGACGAAGGGATATTGGCAGATCCCATTGACCTCCGATTCATGTGAAAAAACAGCATTTTCAACTCCGGACGGACTGTTCCATTTTAAAACCATGCCTTTTGGGCTACATGGTGTGCCCGCCGCCTTTCAGAGACTGATGGACGAGGTGTTACATCCCCATCGTGTGTATGCAGCAGCATATATATTGACGATGTGGTTATATATAGCTCCACCTGGAGAGAGCATGTAATTCAACTCACAGCCGTCCTTCAGTCTCTAAGGGCTGCCCGGCTGACAGCGAACCTGAGGAAATGTGCGTTTGCTAAATTAGAAACCCAGTATCTAGGATTTATCATGGGAAATGGATGGGTGAAACCCACGGCCACCAAGGTCCAGGCTTTGGTGGACGCGGTGGTCCCCAAAACCAAGTTCCAGGTGAGGTCACTATTGGGATTGGCTGGTTATTACCGCCGCTTTATCCTTGAGTATGCCACCGTGGTCAATCCCCTGGTAGACTTCACTAAGAAGTGTGCGCCAAATTTAGTGAAGTGGTCAGCAGAGTGTCAGGGGGCATTTGAGACCATTAAACAAAAACTGTGCCAGGCTCCTGCGCTAATATCACCAGATTTTAGCAAGAGGTTCTTCCTCCATACCGATGCATAAGAAGTTGGTTTGGGGGTGGTCTTGTCCCAGAAAGTTGATGGGGCGGAGCACCCCATCCTCTACATCAGCAAACAAATGCTTCCTTGGGAGCATAATTACTCGGTGGTGGAGAAAGAGTGCCTGGCCATTAAATAGGCTACCCACTCCCTCAGGTATTACTTACTAGGACATTCATTTGATCTGGTCACGGACCACGCCCCACTCAGATGGTTAAGCACCCTGAAGGATAGCAATGCTCGAATAACTCAGTGGTATTTGGCATTGCAGACTTATATGTATCTGTGGCAAAGCAAAGGTCTGCCCTTTTCAAATTGGCAGGGATGGGGTTAATTTCCCCTACCTGCCTGGGTTTATTATGTTCATGTGGCTGGGGTTGATTAGGTTAATTAACGATCAATCAGCGCCCAGCCACCTGACATAAAAGGAGGCCTCTGCTTCTCATTTGGGAAGAGGGAGCTGAGGAAGCAGGTTGGTGTTTGTGGTTGTTTTGTGATTTTTGAATTTTGATAAATCCAGTGAAGGCATTGCCCAGCCTGGAAACCTTATTTTTGTAAGTTTTGTTATCTTTCTATTTGTGTTTAAAGATCTTTATTTTGCCCTTGTGCACTTTATTTTTGTGTTTATTTATAATAAAATTGTTACTTTTTTGAACTGCAGACTGTCTCTGGGCCTCTATCCACTCACCAGCCTGCCACATATGGTGTCAGCAGTGGGATAGCGCCACCTAGAGGCTCAGATCAGTATTATTATTATTATTTTTGTTTTTGGAATTTTTGGGAGAATTATTATTTTTTTGGGGGGTTATGGGAAAGAAGAGCAGACAGCGGCAAAGGCAGGAAAAGCAGCGGCTGAAGAAATGTAAGCTGCTGCAGCCACCGCTGGAGGACCCGGCCAGCCTCTTCCCCTGGTGTTCCTGGTGCGGGAAGGAGGACCATCGTTGGCAGAGGAGGACGGCCACAACTGGGCAGGATGCCCCTACAACCAGGCCCAGGAAGAGGTGCAGTATTCACCCCGGGCATCAGGGGCCACCCCACTACCTCCAGCACCACCACCTTCACCACCGTCCCAGGAGATCTGGGACTGGTTTATGCACCCTGAGGCAGACCTCGTCCACGATCTCCCCATAGTTATCAACACGCTGTGGCGTAGAGATGGGGAGAGGTGGGAACAGTGGGAGGAACAACACCACCCAGCGTCCTTCCCAGAGGTTGCCCTCATGGTGGTTAATTACCTGGCAGTAGACATGGGAGATGCCCCGGTCACTCCAATAAAGAGGGGTGAGCCACCTTCCCGAGAGCCAGAGAGGGGTGAGCCACCTTCCCGAGAGCCAGAGAGGGGTGAGCCACCTTTCCGAGAGCCAGAGAGGGGTGAGCCACCTTCCCGAGAGCCAGAGAGGGGTGAGCCGCCTTCCCGAGAGCCAGAGAGGGAGGAGGAGATGCCGTCGCTCCCAGAGCCAGAGAGGGAGGAGGAGCTGCGTATTGGTTGATGGCAGTTGCCCTCACTGACCAATGGGAACGGTACGGAGCGTACAAAAGGGGGCGTGGCCCAGGGTTCTGCTCCTGCCAGCAAGGTACTGTGTGTGAGAGAGAGAGAGAGAGAGAGAGCGAAAATGAAAAAATGAAAACGAAACCTAAACAAACAACGAACAAAGAAACAAAGCAAGGGAGTTGAACGACGGGTTGTCTGTGTTCTGGGTGGACCTGTTAATCCCTTTTCCCTTTTTGTATTTTATAGAGCACTAATGGGATGCTCCGGGAGTACATCGGAGGAGCGACAACCCGGAAGTGCTGGGTTTATTATTCCCCGTGTTTTTCCTGTTTCCAGATGCACGGAAGGAAGACGGATTGTCTTTTCTGTTTATTATTTGGGACTGCAAACCCCCATTTCTCTTTGCTTTGTCGGGTTACACATTGTTGTGTATCCCGGCGGCTCTATTATTATTATTATTATTATTATTATTATTATTATTATTATTTATTATTATTATTATTATTATTATTATTATTATTTGTTTAAATGCGTATTTGGTAACCTGGGTTTTTGGAAAATAAAACCAAGCGCATTAATTGGCAAACTGGACTGGAGTCTGTTGTCTTACACCACATGTTCAGCCTGTCACAGGATGTTTTCCCTATTTTACTCCAATCTACTTCTGTTAGAATGTTTCATACCTTCATAGTTTGCCTTTCTAAAATTGTAAACCTTAGCTTTAGTCATTACTTTTGGGGTTTTAAAAAGCACTTCAAATGAGACCATGTTGTGGTCTGAGTTTGCCAGTGGTTCTCTGACCTCTGTTTTAGTTATTCTGTCTTCGTTATTTGAAAAGATTAAATCAAGGCATGCCCCCCCTCTAGTCGGTGCCTTAACAAATTGTGTTAGGAAGCAGTCATTTGTCATTTCCACCATTTCAATTTCGTCCTTCGTGCTACCCATCGGTTTTTCCCATTTTATTTCCAGTTGTCCATATGCTCCTTTGCAAGGTGCCGGCATTATCCCAGAAAATACCACAGTTTTGTATTGTCTTTTAATTTCCTTCCTAGCTCTCTGAATTTGTTTTGCAGGAATTTTGATCTGTCTCTTCCAATGTTGTTTGTACCGATGTGAACAACTACTACCAGGTTGTCTCCTGTTCGTTCCAGGAGGAGGCCCACATTGTAGTAAGGGGGTCCAAAGTGTAAACTGAACTTGCTGTGTTTCTCAATATGGAGTACCACTATTAATAGGGTTATGGATGTTGTTCTTTTTGTTCTTTTGACATTGGTTTTGATCATCTAAATTTTGAAGTGGCTCAAATTCTTCTATCTCCTTGGTGGCTTTCAGTCTGTTAGGGGTAGTGCAGACTTCCATGAACTGTGGGTGTGCCAGCTCCTCAGGATCATGTTACTGTCTCATTTCTTGTACCTCCATTTCTAGCATACTTACTAGTTTATGCAAGTCCTGGATCGTGCGGCACTTTACGCACACTTGGTTTAGCTCTGCTGGGTTTTCTCGGACTTCCCACATAATGCAGGTGTCACAGATTACTGGCTTGAAGACCATGTTATTTATTTTTTTTTTTTTTGGAATTTTTGTTTAGCTTCTGCAGCTGTCAAGACTGCTTGGTCTATGCCTGTATCTGTTGTGCTGTTGGCTCCACCCCTCCCTCCCTGTGGGTTCCTCTGGCATGGCAAAAACCTGTTCTTTGATCCATTAATGGACCCCTGCACCTTAGCACCGCCATAGCCTCTTTTTGAACGGCTTTTGCAATTCAAATTTAAATATCTCTGCATATGTGAATATCTCGTGCATGCCTGTTCTTAGGTGTTACTAAATATTTGAATTAAATACCCATACGGTGTTTCAGCTGCAGAATTGTAAAAATGAATACGCTTTAAGCACTTGCTTCTGCAATCGCCAGACCCGCAGTTTATGTGGCATATTGAAATCAATACAATATAGATGACAGTTTAGTCTAGGCTTTGTGATAAATCCAGTCACTGTGAAAGAACGTATTAAATACTGTCGAGTTCTAAAACACTAATGAAAGTCATTCTACACATTATTATTATAATTATTATTATACACAATACAGTGTGATATATCTACGCTACTTATTTTCTTATCTGCTTGTCCTCTGAATAGAGTTACCACCAACAGCTCAAGCCATGCGAACCCCCCCTGCACTCCACTACACTACTCCGTCAGAACGACTGTGCCAACCTGAGTGTGTACCGGTGTAAAAAAAAAAAATCGGTAATTCTAAGCTATCTGCAAAAAATCAGTGACCATCAGGACTAATGCTAAACAAAAGCTAGAGACTGTTGCATTTTACAATAGAACAAAGTATGGTGTGGATATACTGAATAAAATGGCACGGCTGTATTCTGTCAAATGTGGTACTCGCTGGTGGCCTGTGGCTGTTTTTATAATGTTTTGGATCTGGCAGCCATCAACACTTTAGTTTTATACAAGGAGCGCACCGGCAATACAATCACTCGGAGGAACTTAATTTTGCAGCTAGCACTGGAGCTATGGCAGAAACAATTTGATAAAAGACACGAAAGCTGGCTGGCAAATGCCCCTGTAACAAGGGGAGAGCTGTGCTGACTCTGCTGGCGTGTTCATAGTGCTGCAGGAAGAGGGCAGCAGTCGTGCCGGGGAGGTGGGAGAGAGGTTGTGTGGGCTTTCCCTCTCTCTGAGTGGCTGAAAGGCGGGTTTTGGGGGGGTTGTTAGCCCTATGTTAGCCCTGTGTATTTTTGAAACAAGGCTGAGGAACTGTCAGAGAAGGACGGAGACCTGGGCCGTGCGGGTAGCAACGGCTGGGGTAATGCTGCCGAGTGCAGCACCTTTTGTTTGTAGTTTTGATTACAGTGTTTTTGCATAAAGTTTCTTTTATTACAGTTTTTCTTGTTTGTATGTGGTCTTTTTGAAAAAAATAAGAAAAAATGTAATTATCAGTGTAAATACGGAGTTTCTGCTCTGAAAATGTTAAATATGATGTTCATAAATAAAAATATTAAGTTGTATCTGACTGTTTGTTTTTCATATCGAAGCCGTTTTAAAATGGAGTTGCACATTTTGCAGGTGCGGCGATTGTATGTAGTCCGAGATCTCAATGGTTCCAGTGTTAAACTTCAATCTCAGGTCATGTATTCCATACATTTTGAAGCAAGTAAAAATATCACACTAATTGTATTCATTGCTCTTTCTGCTTTTAGCTGACTGTCGAGCCGTTTTGCTGCAGTTCACGTGGACCTTGAACTTTGCTCTAGGTCACATATTCTGACCCTTTTCGCTCCCTCGATGTAATTTGCCTGTCGTTCTGGGCGTTTGCCTTCTACATTCAGGGGTGTCAAGTCTATCCTTCATAAACAAAGTAAATTGATATATAAAAGGGAAGATGAAATTAAAATGCTTGCACTAATTCTGTTTTTCTTATTTGTCTCTCCATGTTCCATACTGAGAGATCTGTCCTTGAACCCCAATCCGCAACTTGGACTGCTCTAGACAAGAACTCTAAAAAGGTTGGTTAGGCGTTGGACCAAGAGGTTCTAAAGATTTTTTGGAATCCTCAGAGTTGGGGAACATTGTCAGAGCAGAAGGAAGCAAGTTTTCTTCCAGGACAACCTTGTACTTGGCTTGATTCATGCGTCCTTCACAAAGACAAATCTGCCCGATTCCAGCCTTGCTGAAGCACCCCCAGATGAGTCCAATTTTCAGCTTTGCCCAACACCTGGTCGTCTAATGGTTAGATGGAGACCTGGAGACCTGGAGAGTGCCTACAACCCACAATGTCTCGCACCGACTGTGAAATGTGGTGGAGGATCGGCAATGATCTGGGGGTGCTTCAACAAGGCTGGAATCAAGGCATGTAAGCCAAGTACAAGGTTGTCCTGGAAGAAAACTTGCTTCCTTCTGCTCTGACAATGTTCCCCAACTCTGAGGATTGGTTTTTCCAGCAGGACAATGCTCCATGCCACACAGCCAGGTCAATCAAGGTGTGGATGGAGGACCACCAGATCAAGACCCTGTCATGGCCAGCCCAATCTCCAGACCTGAACCCCATTGAAAACCTCTGGAATGTGATCAAGAGGAAGATGGATGGTCACAAGCCATCAAACAAAGCCGAGCTGCTTGAATTTTTGTGCCAGGAGTGGCATAAAGTCACCCAACATCAATGTGAAAGACTGGTGGAGAGCATGCCAAGACGCATGAAAGCTGTGCTTGAAAATCAGGGTTATTCCACCAAATATTGATTTCTGAACTCTTCCTAAGTTAAAACATTAGTATTGTGTTGTTTAAAAATGAATCTGAACTTATTTTCTTTGCATTATTTGAGGTCTGACAACACTGCATCTTTTTTGTTATTTTGACCAGTTGTCATTTTCTGCAAATAAATGCTCTAAATGACAATATTTTTATTTGGAATTTGGGAGAAATGTTGTCAGTAGTTTATAGAATAAAACAAAAATGTTCATTTTACCCAAACACATACCTATAAATAGTAAAACCAGAGAAACTGAGAATTTTGCAGTGGTCTCTTAATTTTTTCCAGATATATATATATATATATAGCTATATATATATATATATACAAAAGAAGCCTGCCCTTTGTATATTGAAAGAAAAAACAAACTGATATATGATGCCACCCATCATGTATAATTATGTTATATATATATATATATATAATATATATAAATATATATAATATAATATAATAGGCCTTGAAGGGGATTCCCCCTAAATTTCCAATCCCGAGGCTCTAAAAGATTTTTTTCCTTTGTTTTTTTTCTTCCCTCCAGTTACCTTGTTCATCTTCAGTCACACAAGTAGATATTGCATTATTTGATTTTTTTTTTCTTTTTTGGAGGGGGGGGGGGGGGGGGGGGGGGGGGGGGGGTAAATATTTAACTTCATTCAGCACATACTGTATGGGTGGTGAAGCCATTATACATAAAGACACACACAAACACACACACACACACATATATATGGATTTTAGTTCTGCCATTTTTAGATTTTTTTTTTGAGGCTTGTTTTTCATTTTTATGCAGACAACTGTTGTTCACTGGGATGAATACAATGCACCAATTGAGCAGACAGGGATCTCTGTAATCTCTCTGCCGTTTTCTTTGGGGGAGGGGGCAGAGTATACAATTCTTCTCTGCCTAATATTTTTGTTCACTGGGATGAACAGTTCACAGAGATTTATTACACTATGTAACACAATTTTTGTTCCTGGGTAGTAAGTGTTATTTCCTAATTGCTTATGCCTCAAAAGTATAGAAAATGTCTGTTATTCCCCACAAACTTTGCTTTTGTGATCAGGACAGTGATATTTCAAAATATCACTATTTCCAGTGGGAAAACAGGCAAATGTGTGTCTTTTCGTTCACATAAAGTGTGATAAAAAATACAGTATAATCGTAAATCTCGAAAAACTACTCACTTCTAAATCTTTTGTAGTCATTTCTGTATTACTTTAGTATAAATACATGTTAATTTGGATTCATATGTTGTTTTTTTCTGACTTTATGTGAACGAAAAGACACACATTTGCCTGTTTTCCCATTGGAAATAGTGATATTTTGAAATATCACTGTCCTGGTCACAAAAGCAAAGTTTGTGGGGAATAATAGCCATTTTCTATACTTTTGAGGCATAAGCAATTAGGAAATAACACTTACTACCCAGGAACAAAAAAAAAAAAAAATTGTTACACAGTGTTATTATATTGTTTTTTTTTTTTTTACAGCAAATGGCGCTGGAATGCTCCAAAGGATGACGCTGTGCTCCAACTATATGTACTCTTAACTTCACCCACTGGGTCAATGTTTTTGATACAAATAATACTTTTTATTTTAATAAAGGTGGTTATTTAACGCAAGATTGTCCTGACTGAAATATGGTTTGCAGTGTGCTGTGTTGACAGTGGAATCAGTAAATCCTCCCTTCACGGCTTTTCAGGCCGTGAAGTCTTCTGGAGCGACCTCACGGCTTGATGGTTATGTTCTCTTTCAGGGAACCGGGGTTGCATCCGCAACCTATCGTTGTCTGTTATTTATTTTATAGAGCCAGTGCATCGACTCCTAGGGGGCTGTCGAGGTCCCTCACCAAGAACCATAGGGGCAATGCGTGGTCTCTCGTGAAATGAAAAGATCTACTTGTGCTATGACGAACCATTCCCAGACATGTTCTATCACCTGGGGGTGGAGACGCCATTCCCCTGCAAGAGGGCCTCCTCTGGATAGGAGATCCGCTGCATAATTGACTCTGCCTGGTAGGTGAACAGTGCGCAGAGAGGTCAAACGCGGCTGTGTCCATAGCAACAGCCGTGTTATCATCCGGTGAAGGCGAGGGACCTTAGGCCGCCCTGGTGGTTGAGATACGCCACAACCGTGGTGTTGTCTGACTGCACCAACACATGCTTGCCTAGAAGTACTGGCAAGAAGTGCTGAAGGGGAAGGTCCACTGCTCTGAATTCCAGAGCATTGATGTGGGCTGACCTCCAGGGTCCTGACCACACTCCGCTGGTCCCTGAGCTGTTCCAGACTGCTCCCCAACCTTGGTTGGAAGTGTCGGTGGTAACAACCTCCCTTCGGAAGATTGGACCCAAGCACACGCCCTGGCGGACGTTCGACGGAACTTTCCACCAGCGCAGTGCCTTCCAGCATGTTCGGGATACCGTCAACTGGTGGTGTTTGTCTCTCCGTGGATGCAGCGCAAAGGCATTGAACCAGGTCTGTAGAGGTCTCTGGTGTAATAAGCCCAAGGGAAGGGCTTGTGAGGCGGCAGCCATCAATCCCAGCATGTGCTGGCACAGCTCCATGCTGACTGTTTCTCTCAACCTGAATAGGGAGAGACACCGCTCCAAGGAGACAACTCTTTGTGTCGACAGAGTCACTTCCATGGACACTGAGTCCAGATGCAGACACAAAAATTTGGTCCGTTGGCTTGGCACGAGGCGGTTCTTTTCTGAATTGATCTTCAGGCCTAGCTGCTGAAGATGGTCTGTAACCATCACTGTGTGCTGTGCCAACTGCTCCTTTGACTGCGCGCAGATGAGCCAGTTGTCCAGATAGTTCAGCAGTCGGACGCCTTGAGCCCGCAAGGGAGCTAGAATAGCGTCCATACACTTTGAAAAGGTTCGAGGAGCTAGTGACAGACCGAATGGGAGGACACAGAACTCATACACTCTGCTCTGAAATGCGAAATGCAGATACTTCCTGTGAGCCGGGCAGATGGGAACGTGAAAGTACACATCTGTCAGGTCCACGGTGGTGAACCAGTCGCTGTGTCGGACAGACTGGATGATGTGCCTGTGCGTAAGCATCCTGAACGATAACACCCGCAGGTATTTGTTCAGTACTCGCAGATCTAAAATAGGGCAGAACCCGCCGTCCTTCTTGGGCACCAGGAAGTATTTGGAATAGAACCCCTGGTTAAACAGAGCAGTGTCTACTTGTTGAATGGCATGCTTCTTGAGCAATGCCTGTATTTCCACATTCAGAGCTGACAAATGAACCGAGTCCTTCACTGCAGTTACAACCACCCCCCTATAGGTGGGAGGCTTTAACCAGAACTGAAGGGTGTACCCGGTGGATATAGTCTTGCGCACCTAGATGTCGTCGGTGCATTGTTGCCAGAACTGGAGCTGTGGGACAGTGTAGGGGTGGGTTAACAGCTGCCTGAAGATTTCAGGGCTGTTTTGGCTGCACTCATTCGCGAGGGGACTGTCCAGAACTACGAGGACGTTGTCTGCCACCTCCCTTAGGGCGCCACCATCAGCCCTGTGGTCCTGCAAATGAAGACTGACCGCGTGCTGCTGCAGCTGAAGGAGCTGAAGGTGTCTTAGCACCCCACGGCCATGGTAGGTGCTGCGGTGGTGTTCTACGCCACTGGTGCTCCTGTTGGCACTTAGGCTGGAAGGGCTTATGTGGCCACATCTTTGCCATTTGCTGAGATGCCTCCTGGGCTTTAACAGAGCTCTGTAGCATCTCCTCCACCACTGGGCCAAACGTGGGTCCCGGTGTGATGGGAGCATCTAACAATGGGGCCTTGTCAGGCTCTTAATCTCTCGTCTGCAAGAGCTAGAGCTGCCTTCTGGCAACTATCAGGGACACAATACTCCTGCCCTGGGCCCATGCGTTTAGTTGGGCTATCTTGACAAGGAATTGAGCGACCAACACCAATTCTTCCCTCAGAGATGCTGAAAGGTGCTCCGGGAGATCTTTTACCAGCGATGCCTGGTAGACTGAAAGGAGGCTGTCCACGTTGGACAATCTAACTGCCTCTGTAGCTGCTGAATAGCCCTTCTTTAAATGAATCTCCGTGGTCCTGCACTGTCTGTTAGGACATGCAGGGTCTTTAGTTAGGCCCGAGAGTGTCAGTGTCTTAACTAGGGCCGCGAAGGCGACATCGACTAGTGGGAAGGATGCCAGTCCCGCATCACTCCCTGCATTGCAAATGCAGAAGCCTTCCGCGAAGTTGCCAATGAAGAAGCTGGGGCCCCCCAGGTGGATTGCACCTCCTTAATAAAATCAGGGAAGGCTGGGAGCGTCCTGGGCTGTGGAGACCGCACAGATGGCGACTCAAACAGTGACCGCTGAGGTAATTCTATGGCTGGCCACTCAATCCCTAGGTGGCGAGTTGCTCGCTCCACCAGTGACCACAAGCATCTGAAGCATCCCTGGAGATGGCATCTACGTCTCAAACCCCTTGGGGTTGTTGGGCGACTGGGGCGGGCAGAGCCGGTTGGTTGGCTGTCGGCCCGACCTGTGCGTCAGTGGCCTGTGGTACCATCTTTGTCAATGCCATTTGAGCAACGATTGCTGACCCATCATCACGTCCATAAACTGGGACATCTTAGATGCACACAGTCTTCATGTGGGTCGCTTGCCGGCAATTTTACTTGGCAGGTGACGCAACAGTGGAACCCAGACATCCTAATGATGGGATGCATTGTGAACGTCAAGGTGTGTTCCCTGATCAATGCGCAAGCATTGAGGTACGTGTACTGAGCGTTGAGGCATCGATCCACAGAGCGTCGAACGGCGAAGCTTTGTGTGCCGAGTGTTGAGGCGTCGAAGCGTTGAAGCATCGAGGTGCGTCCACCGAGCGTCGAGGCGTTGATGCACCGAGCGCCTAAGTGCCGAGCGTCAAGGTGCGTGCATCGAGGCATTGATGCACTGAGCGTCGAGCACTGAGACGCGTGCGCTGATCGTCGAAGCGGCGAGTGTCGAGGTGTGTGCACCAAGCGTTGAGGGGTCAAAGCACCGAGTGTTGAACGCAGAAGTGTCGAGCGTCGAGGTGCGTGCGCCAAGTGTCAAAGCGCTGATTGTCGAGGTGTCAATGCACCGAGCGTCGAACGCCGAAGCGTCAAACGTTGAGGTGCGTGTGCCGAGTGTTGAGGCGTCGAGCGTCGAGGTGCATGCGTCGAGCGCAGTGGTGTTGAAGCACGGAGCGTCGAATGCCGAAGCGCCACACGCCGAGCGTCGAGCATCGAGGCATCAAAGCACCAAGCGTCGAGGTGCGTGCACCAAGCCCTGAGTGCCGAGGCACTAAGCACAATGCACTGAAGCGCTACACGCGTGCACCAAGCGTCGAGGCATCGATGCACCAAGTGTCGAAAGTGGAACTGTCGAGCATTGAGGTGTGTGTGCGGAGCGTCGGGGCATTGATGCACTGAGCGTCGAGCATTGAGGTGCGTGCGCTGATAGTCAAAGCGCCGAGTGTCGAGGTGCATGCACCGAGTGTTGAGGTGTCGAAGCACCGAGTGTTGAATGCAGAAGTGTCGAGTGTCGAGGTGCGTGCGCCAAGTGTCAAAGCGCTGATCGTCGAGGTGTCAATGCACCGAGCGTCGAACGCCGAAATGTCAAACGTTGAGGTGCGTGTGCCGAGTGTTGAGGCGTCGAGCGTCGATGCACAGAGCGTTGAGCGCCTAAGAGCCGAGCATCGAGGTGCGTGCGTCGAGGCATCGATGCACCGAGCATCGAGCGCCTAAGCGCCTAGCGTCGAGGTGCCGAGCGTCGAGGTGTGTGCGCAGAGCATCGAGGTGTTGATGCACTCAACGTTGAGCACGGAAGAGTTGAGAGTTGATCTGAGTGAGCCGAACGTCGAAGCGTTGAGCGTCGAGGTGCGTGCGCTGAGTGTCATAGTGTTGAGCGTCGAGGTGCATGTGCTAAGCGCAGAGGTGTCGATGCACAGAGCGTCGAACACCGAAGCGCCACGCGCCGAGCGTCAAGCATCGAGGCATCGAAGCACCAAGCGTCGAGGTGCGTGCACCAAGCCCCGAGTGCCGAGGCACTAAGCACAATGCACCGAAGCGCTACACGCGTGCACCAAGCGTCGAGGCATCGATGCACCAAGTGTCGAAAGTGGAACTGTCGAGCATTGAGGTGTGTGCGCGGAGTGTCGGGGCATTGATGCACTGAGCGTCGAGCATTGAGGTGCGTGCGCTGATCGTCGAAGCGCCAAGTGTCGAGGTGCGTGCACCGAGCGTTGAGGCGTCGAAGCACCGAGTGTTGAATGCAGAAGTGTCGAGTGTCGAGGTGCGTGCGCCAAGTGTCAAAGCGCTGATCGTCGAGGTGTCAATGCACCGAGCATCGAACGCCGAAGTGTCAAACGTTGAGGTGCGTGTGCCGAGTGTTGAGGCGTCGAGCGCTGAAGCGTCGAGCGTCGATGCACCGAGCATCGAGTGCCTAAGAGCCGAGCATCGAGGTGCGTGCCCCAAGTGTCGAGGTGTGTGCACCGAGCGTCGAGCGTGAAAGCGTCGGCATCGAGGCATAGATACACCGAGCATCGAGCGCCTAAGCGCCTAGCGTCGAGGTGCCAAGCATCGAGGTGTTGATGCACTCAACGTCGAGCACGGAAGAGTCGAGAGTTGATGTAAGTGCGCCGATCGTCGAAGCGTTGAGCGTCGAGGTGCGTGCGCCGAGTGTCATAGTGTTGAGCATCGAGGTGCATGCGCCGAGCGCAGAGGTGTCGATGCACGGAGAGTCGAATAACGAAGCGCCACGCGCCGAGCGTCGAGCATCGAGGCATCGATGCACCAAGCGTCGAGGTGCGTGCACCAAGCCCCGAGTGCCGAGGCACTAAGCACAATGCACCGAAGCGCTACACAAAAGCGCCAAGGCGTTGACCCCGAAAATGCCGAAACGCATGTACTCAGCGTGAAGACGCTATGCACTAGACGCCGAAGCGTCAGCTGACCCGCAGAGCGGAGACGCTAAATGCTAGTACAGTGTCTAGTCAAAAGAAAATGGTGTTGTGCTATACTTACCTGTTTGGTAAGAGGCAACTGAAAATGTCATTGGCGGTAGTCTTCCTAATGTGTTGTATGGGAAAAAAAGTACTTTTTTTTTGAGGAACTGCAGCTGCACTAAGTGCAGATATTGGTAGTGTAGCTACCGCTAACACAACCACGCGGTGAGATGTTTACAATCCGTGGGTGGTAATTTTAAGAGTGGCTACTAGTAGCAGGCTGAACTCCGGGTCTGGCGGAGGCAAGACCAAGGCTGCAAAAATTGCGTGGCCTTACAGGCGCGCAACATGTCCTTTAAATTCTATTCTGTACTTGGTGAAGAATAGACAATACAAAAAACCAACATATATATATATATATATATAAAAATGAATATTATATATAATATTATATGAATACTATCCTTCCCGGAAGGCCAACGCGAAAAGGCAATGCCGAAGCAAAGCGTGACTTTGACAAAAAAAAAATAGCTATATATATATATATATATATATATATATTATATATATATATATATATATATATATATATATATAAATTTCAAAAGAGCAAACACTGAAATAAACTCAGAGAAGGGGCGGTAGCCAGCTTCTCAAGCTCAAGGCTGTCGAGTACAATCAGTGGAAGTAAATCTCTCAGAGAGAACCTTTACCAGCTCTAAGTCCTACAAAGGCTGAAGGCAAAAGAGGAAGAGAGTCTCTGCGCACTGCGTATAGTAAGCTCCCCGGGAAGCGGGCTTACATGTCAGCTCGCGCAGAGGCCTATCAGCAGCTTTGCTATAAAGCTCAGGCAATCCTACTGCTTGACGACAATTTCCAATACTTTGATGGTTATTTTCGACTTGAAAGGGAACTTCCCTGTACTCTATGTGGTTTGCAGTGTTCTGTATTGACAGTGGAATCAGTAAATCCTCCCTGTACTCTTTGTGGTTTGCAGTGTGCTGTATTGACAGTGGAATCAATAAATCCTCCCTGTACTTTGTGCTTTGCAGTGTGCTGTGTTGACGGCCTTTTTCCCAACTGATTGTGGGTACAGGATCCTGCTGGAGTCTTGCTTTGTCATTTTAACACACAGTGGAAGCACATTGTACCCGACACCAGAGCCTGAGTCACAGGCCACATACCCACAGCATTTCTAATAAGCAGATAAGCACATGGGCCTCTACTGATGTACCTGTTTTCTGTGTCACTGCAGTTACATTTACGTGTTTCACATTGGCCAATGCACATGTGTCCAAGTGCATTGCAAGACTTGGCAACATATTTATGCATTTAGATGACTACAGAAATGTGGTATGATGTGATTGATAGTAAAATTAATAAAACACCATATCAAAGTCTTGTCATTGGATTTCTATAACATTTCATTTTCTTCTATCTGTTCTGAACAGTCCTGTATATAAGTAGGTATTCTAGCAACTAGCATACTGTACATAAGATCATGCTCCCATGCTAGAGATTTGTATTGAATTAGATAAACTGATACTACAGTAGCAGTAAGTGCAGCCTGTTTCGATTTCATCACTAATTTTGAAGACAGGCAAACCAACATTATCTTAAATCCGAGGCAGAGCCCAGGTCAATTAAAGTGTCCTCGGAGATCACATTTTAGATTTTTATTCTCAGTGTTGTCATGTAATAGTAATAACACATTTTTATAGTTTAGTTTACCCCTCTACTCAGACCCCTTGCTTGTTCCCATCTTCAAATACAAGCAAATTATTTTAAGTAGCAGTGTGGTGGTACCCCAAACATCCACCAATAACAACCATACAGGGACAGTTTTTCTACCATTTACCTGCCAAGACTGGTAGGCTGTTGAATGTGATACCAGCCTATGCACTAACCCCTCCTGCTGCCTGCATACAGCAACGTGTTTTAAGACTGTAAGGAGCACCACAGGGAATAAAGAATATTTTTAGGCTCTCAAGAAGCTCTCTGAAGCGAGGCTTCCGAATGCTGACTGACTTGACAATGAAGGAAGGCCTTGCTGTTGTGCTGTGGAGAGATGTCCCTTTAAATATGTCCCACAACATGCTGCCTGCAATCGATTCCCTTTCCAAAAGCTTAATAAAAGCTGACATTTCAATAACATTAAAAAGGCTACAGTGCAAATCCAAAGATCTTATTAAAAATTTAGAGAGGAGACATCTGAGGGGCCGCACGGTCCTCACACGAGACCAAAGGAGTTCGTTCAGCAGTATTTATAAACAATCTAAGTGTATAAGACATTAGGGCTTGAAGATAACATGTGAGGTCAGCTTTCACAGAGTTCTAAAAGCATTGGATTCCGCTTGCCTCGGCTCTTTACTGCTGGGCTTGAGTCCAGAGACTCCTCTTCTGATCAATGCCCAGCTCCCTCTCCAGCCCCAGCGCATATTGATTTTTTTTTCACCAAAAGAAAACTACACTCTAAATGATCGCATTATATGTCTTCCCTCAGTGAATCAATAATTCCACTGATAATGAAACCTGAATTTGTGAGGCTGCTTCATTCTAGGCTGTAATTCACATGCAACAGCACAAGATGGGGCTCACAAGCTGCAGTTAGGTTTTAGGTGGCTTGATAAGAATTGGTTATACTCCCCAAAATAATAATCAACAGTGATTTTTCCTTTGTGTAGAACTTTTTGTGTCAGTAATGTTTCAACTAATTTATTGTCACAACAAATTAGATTAAGATTACCTTTTTTCTAGCACATATTGGCACCAAAAGTAATGTAAAAAAGGTCCCAGTAAAGCTGTACCAATCTTAAATTACTTGAAAAAAGCATTTGGCCATATAGTTTAGACATTGATTGATGAAACTATAAAGAACTCATAAAGCAGATCTGAATCAGCTCCCCTGCTTTCACCAGGCTTCACTACATGGAACTATTCCCTTGACATAGTGGCTGTTTCAGCTAGAAAGACATACAGTAAAGACAACCCCATATCCTTACCACATATTCATGCATTCTCACTGCATGTCATTTTACTAAACAATTAACAGCCAATGACATGAGGCTTGGGACTCTTTGTAAGTGTGACCTCACCAGTGCATTACAAAGAGATCATGACATGCAAGTTCATAGACTTTTCAACAACTTTTGGCATCCAGAATGGAATTATTTTTCTAGATGATGTCATCATACCGCCATCGAACTATACTTTTCTAGATTTTGGAAATGCATGTTCCAAGAGTGAAACGTCTGGAGGGGGTAGGCCAGAGCCACTTTGTTACGATTAACCTACATCTAAATGTAATATACAAGGTGATATACCATATATATTCTAAATGTAATATACAAGGTGATATACCATGTCATTTCTAAATTATCTCCATTACATGAGAGTAGATGTTCTTCATGCTGATTTGAACTCAGCTCTCGCCAACATAAGCACCAACTAAGACGTGGCTTTGCAGTAAACTAATGTAATCTATCTGCATCTCCATCCATTTGAGTTGTTTTCCCCATCTGATGATGTAGCTATCCTTCTGTCTGGTTTTGATTACTGAAGTGTAATGCTGGCTTCAGGGATCAGCTCTTTTTTTTTTTTTTTTGCCTCCCCTGGCATCAGCACACACCTTGTAATTTACAAGGTGATATACCATATACATTCTAAATATAATATACAAGGTGATATACCATATTCAGTCTAAATGTAATATACAAGATGATATACCAAATACATTCCAAATGCAATATACAATACCTCCAGTCTGTGGCTGATAAATCACTATTACCTCAGCAACAACTTGAGCTGTCCATTTAGATCAATCAATAAACCCTTTGTTTATGGTCCCTCAGATCATAGCATCAAACATATTTAAATAAAGTATACTTCTCTTATATTCATTATAGTAGTTATATCCTTTCTTTGACAATTCATTTTTATGAAGTTCACATTACAGTGTAAGGGTTCTGATAGTTTCAATGCTGAGTAACCAAAAAATAAAGCACATAAACTGTGTAGTTAAAAAAAAAAAAGAAACTTCAGCTGAATTAGCAGTAGTGGTAATACGTTTGCACAGTACATTAAGGAATTCCTTCTGTATTTCTTCTGTATTTTTATCTTAATAAAAACTTGTAAAAACTAATAAAAATAAAAGTAACCATCCTTGGAGATATTATATATAATCATGACACCATCCACAGAATTTTTGTATATTTACTTTTCTTTTTTTTTTTTTATATATATATATATATATGTGTATAGATATATATATATATATATATATATATATTATATTATATATATATATATATATATATACACACATACACACACACACACACACACACACACACACACACACACACACACATATATATATATATATATAATATATATATATATATATATATATATATATAGATATATAAAAATAGGTTTTTTTTGGACCCCTTAGGATTTTCACTTATTTCACTTATTTCAAACCTAAAATGTTATTAGAGCTTAATCTAAGTCCTAATAATAGATATAAACCTGATTAAACAATGGCACAAAAACATGACACTTCCCTTTCAATGGAATGACAACCATTACCGAACGGGAAGGAGCCCTCTCTGACCATCAATCGCTGAGCATATATAAAAAAAGCTGCCCTATCAAGGCCCTGCTGTGAGGAGGAAGTCCCTCCCACCTCCTGCTGAAGAGAGTCATCCTCACAGTAGCATATCGCCATTTTCTTCAGCGAACCAGGGTTATGGCAATAACCTAACATTTTTTAATGTTATTTTTATTTATCAAAAAAAGATTCAACATTCAGTATCCATGTGTGAAAAAGTACGTGAACTTTTTCATTCAATAACTGGGGGCACCCCCTTGAGTAGCAATGACTTCAACTAAGTGTTTCCTGTAACTGTTGGTCAGTGATATTTGAGGGCTTCCTTGCATAGACAGCTTGCTTCAGGTCCTGCCACAACATTTCAATGGGGTTTAGGTCTGGACTTTGACTTTTATAACATGGAATTTTTTCTTCTGCAGCCATTCTTTTGTAGATCTGCTTGTATGTTTAGGATCATTGTCTTGCTGTATGACTCACTTTCGGTTCAGCTTCAGCTCACGGATGGATGGCCTAACATTCTCCTCTAGAATCTTCTGATACAATGCAGAAATCATGGTTGTGTCAATGCTGGCAAGTCGTCCAGGTCCTGAGGCAACAAAGCAGCCCCAAACTGAGGTTCTTACTGTGGAATGCAATATGTTCAAACAGCTGACCCTAATTATCCCTTTAATTGGGTTGAATTAACTAGGGGGGGGCAATAGTTTTTTTTCACACCTGAGGATTGCATGTTTGATTACCTTTCACACCAAACAAATGAAAGAAGCACCAAACTTTGGTGCCATTTTTTCTCTCAGACTCCCTCTATATACTACTACAACCCACAAAAAGATCCGACCATATTCAATGTGAAAAATGTGCAAAAATGCAGAAAATCAGACAAATATTTTTCATGTTACTGTATATAAAGACCATTATAATCAGTAGAATGTTCCAGTTACACCTGCTATAAACCTGCATGGACATGATTAGGTAAGTAGAATTCTGTAATATAATTTAAAAAATCTTACACCCTTTTTAATGCAATGTGTTTTTAATGATTGGTATGTTTTAATGATCTAAATATAAGTGTAGTGGCTAATTACTATAAAATGACACCCACTGGCAAATAACTTAAGTTTGTTGTAAACCCTTGTCAAAATAAAAAAGGACAGGATGAATGGATTTTGGTTTTCAGACTAATAGCATGACAATCATAGTGTGCTACCTCCTGCTCCTCTTTTCATTGTAAATGTAGCCATGGACTCTGTGCACATCAAAACTAGTCTTTACTACAGTAACTGATTAATTGGTGACTGGTAACAATGTTCAGGGCCTTACCTGTCTGGATAGTCACCTTTACAAAAACCATTGCAGGAAATTAAGAGCCGTCTCCCATACTCAGTCCTTCTATTCTGCAGTGGTAGGAAATGCCCTTATAAAAGTTTCCCAGAGTAAAAGTACAGCAAAGTATAATAAAACAGGCAAGCATTGTAAAGCACAGAGATGTGTGGTAAAGCATATAACAAAAATACTGTGAAAATGTACTGAGATAATGGTAAAATAATATCCAAGGTATCACTAAATTCCATGTGAATTTTTAAAATGTGGAAAAACCCAGCTGGTCCCTGCATTAGACATTAACAATAAATTTAAAAGGATATCAGCATTCCAACCGGAAGAGCTTTCTATGCTAGAAATTGATTACACAGGGCAAAAAGTTACAACTATCTAATTTACAAAAGGAGTCGATTCCAAAAATCAATCGCAAGGGTCCCAGCCTCTTAAGTTTTTTCACTATTGAGTCAATGACTGAAACAGAATGCAAACATCAATTTTGATCACAGATAGCAGGGGATCAATGGAGTGCCATTGGCTTGGGTGCACTGCTCAACTCAAGACAGCCTGGCACTGGAGGAGTCTGCAGGAGGGCTGGGGTTTGAGTTTTATAGTCTAAGTTGAGAAACAATCTAGATATTAATATAACTTTCAGCTATTCTTGGTTTGCAGTCCATTGTAAAACAAACTATCTATCTATCTATCTATCTATCTATCTATCTATCTATCTATCTATCTATATATATATCTATCTATCTACTATATATATATATATATATATATATATATATATATATATATATATATATATATATATGTACCAAGAGCACTCTTTTTCTGGTGTGCTGTTGTGTGATTCACCTTCTCCCTCACTTTTCAGTTAAGGTCAAGACACTGCTTCAGTATTTTTTCAATCAGCATCTTAGATTTGTTGTGTTTTGACTGTATCCCTTAGCAGAGACAACCATTTTGTCATTTCATTCTTTTCAAATCCAATATCAGTCTCAAATGTTATGGTTCAAATCAAGAGGCATGTTGTAGAGCTCAGTGAGGCTTTACTATACTGTAGGTATGAGCCGCCCAGAGCAGCCCTTTATAGAGCTCAGTGAGACTTTACTGTACTGTAGGGAAGAACCGTCCAGAGCACAGACCTTTATAGAGCTCAGTGAGCCTGTACTGTACAGTAGGGAAGAGCCATCCAAAGCAGCCCTTTATAGAGCTGAGTGAGCCTGTACTGTACTGTAGGGAAGACCCATCCAGAGCAGGGTCCTTTATAAAGCTCAGTGAGGCTGCACTGTACTGTAGGGAAGAGCCGTCCAGAGCAGGGTCCTTTATAGAGCTCAATGAGGCTCCACTGTACTGGAGGGAAGAGCCATCCAGAGCAGGGTCCTTTATAGAGTTCAATGAGCCTATACAATACTGTAGAGTCGTCCAGAGAACAGCCCTTTATGGAAACACAATGTTAGAGCTCTCAGTATTATAACATACATCCTCATTATGTACTTACACACTGTAAAAGTGTCAATGTAGTGCACATTCATTCACGACATGTACAGTGAAAAAGCCCATGTACCCACAGAGTCTAACTTACCAGTGTCCATCCCTATTGTATAAAGTGGTTTCTAGATACAGGTCACAGTCTAATGTATGACATACATACAGGCTCCTTGGGGTTCCCCATTGATGTGATGTTCTGCAATGTGAATATGAAACCAATGAGTATCTTTAAGTACGTCAAGTCTTGACATCTTGTTCAATAGGCAGTTTAACCCGTGACCCTCATTTATATTTTATTAAAGAGTTTGTATAATATGGCCGGCTAACAAGCCTTCCCCCAGTCCTCTTCACACACACAGTCGCACTGACACACTCACACTCGCATATACCCTGAAGAGAAATAAATCTACTAATGTTGTAGGTAATATGTTTGCTGTTTTTAGAGCTGCAAATTCAACAAATTCTACAACTGAGTTTATTTTTCAGTAGACAAAAAAACTCAAGCAGTTCTTGCTAAAAAAATGTCTGTAGTTGAATGCCATTAAATGAAATTGCTGCAAATATTTCTTGTTTTATGATATTTTGGCTCAAATACATTGCAATTTTGTGTTTTCTGTTTTAGTACTGCTTTTGTGAAATATATGGAATAATATACAGATGCTAGTTGCTTTTTTATATATGGAACAGATGATCAATATTTTGTAATATATTTTGTTATATATTGAAATATACATATGCTTTCATCATCTTACCTTCTAGATTGGTTTTGTTTGTGTAAACTGTGGCAAGCTGTGTAGAACATGCTGCATTCATAGTAATGCCTGTGCTGGTGAAGCTGCTATGCTTCAGAGAGAAATGTGTTAAAAGTTGTATCCATTTTATTCTATTTTCTATTTTTATTTTTTCTAAATGAAATTTGGAAGGTGTACAGTGCCTATAGGAAGTATTAACCAAACTTGGACATTTTCACAGTTTGTTGTGCTACAACCTGAAATCTTGATGCATTTAAATGAGATTTTGTTTTCCTTTGATTTAAACAGCCTACTCAACACTTTCAATGTGTGAAAATGTGTTAAAGTAATTTTTCCAAGTAAAATGGGTAAAAAAGGCATTGAATCACAAAAGGACACCCAGTACTGTATCTCCAGCTAAGCCCTGCCCCTTGTTTGCTGTATTTTTCACATACCTCTTTATAGATGTGCATACAGATAAATCCTCTCCCGATCACTCGTTTTATCACCAAGCTCCTCAATAATGCAATCCAAGTCATTATTTTATTACTATAACATCTCAAAAAGCTCTGCAAATGTCTGTGATATTCTTTGAGCACTGGATGCAGAAGTAGCTGCCTCCTTTGCTGTATCCGTGTTATCTATGTAGTGCATGATAATTTAATGTGCACGATAATGTCAGAGATTTATCCGTGCCACCGTGATATCAAAAGCCCCAGCAGTCCAGGCATATCTTTTGGTCAGTTGCTTATTGTTAAGGTGGAGGTGGCTTACACTGACCGAAAATGAGTGCTCAACAGATGCAGCCTATTTAGGCCAGAGCCATACACAATAGCAGTCGATTAGAATTGCAGCAACACGTCTGTATGACTGGATTTTTTAAGAATGTATTTGCCATTCAAAGAGCACAATCATGTCCCACCAGTCATGCCAGCACACCACACAAACTGCAGACAGGCGCATCTTTGAAAGACAAAGTCATGTTAGCACATTCACAGTAATAATTTGATAATTTGAACGATTTTACAAACACCCCAGTTACTTTCAATAATAATAAATTATAGGACGCTCTGTGACCAGAGTTACAGAAATCAAGTTTGTCCATTTTACCTTCCAAGTTAAAATCAATTGAATTTCATCTGTATCATTGATCACAATGCGGTCTACAATCCAAAATGACCATGAACCCACAAACATTGCATTTCGCACGATTATAAATGCAAACCCAGGAATCATTATTGGAAGAATCTTTTTCAGAAGCTCTGGCACATCTGTTTGCAAGCCTTGCATTCTCTAACCCATCACAGCCAGGTTGACCTGAGTGACCTGGTATTAACAAGCTCTCCTAATGGCACTTATGCAGGTATCGATCTGAGCGCGATATTGCACATATCACTTAAACAAGGGCTATCTGGTATCTCAAACAAGGGCTAAACCTGTATTAAGTGAAAAAGGGCTTTCAAGCCCATTATTTCATAATCCCAATGGCTGCTTAATGCACCTTAAACATCAGCAGCCTGTGTGAATGAGGAAGAGACGTGCAGATCGCTTCAGTTTTATGTGCTCCTGAATGCAGTCACCTAGAGGCTTATCAATAGTCAACTACCCCAGGGGCTCGCATCAGTCAACCCCCCGCCCCCCCACCCCCTCCCGAATCAGCACATAAGTAACGCTTTTCTGCTGATTTAAACTAAAGCATTATCCAGAGATCAAAGGGCCAGGCATTATTTTTATTAACATGTGCGGACTCAAGTGCAGTTAATTCTGATCTAGAAGGTTTCAGTGGTCAGTAGGGGGTTAAACGACCGAGAGATGGATAACAATCTTCAGATTTTAATTACAGGACCAGTGTAACATGACCGTGCATCATTGCCAGTCCACTGCACACAGATTGGATGAGGTGTGAAATTTACGGAATACAGAGCTAACAAAAGAAATCCAGTAAATCTGATCTCATATGTATTATCTTTCCATAGGTCTTACATTTTTCTATACAAAAATACAAATAAAATGATGGTAAAATTAAATCATATTTAATTATATTTTTTGCAGAGCTACTTCTGAATTTACCAATGGCTATGCTACACTTCCACTGTTTATCGTTTGTGGCTGCATGAACATTTTCATCATGTTAACCAAAGTCAAGAATCAAGAAAAAACTAACCATCAAACTGTATTGATTCTGTGCCTCAGGGAGGCTTGCTGAAAACCATTGTTTCCATTCTATGTGCTGCTAAAATAATTACTTCATTTATTTGAGAGATGACCACGTTAACCAAGTGTTTTAGCTGGATGGGGGATTTTAACCCCATCCATGCTATTAAACAACAATAACAAAACTGTTGTTAAAACAAACACAAAATAGTACATTTAAACAATAATAACATAAAATAAAATTTTATCAACACAGGGGCGGGGTGTACCCTGTCACACATACCCAGACACCCTCCCACAGACACAGTTGTTTCACTTTCAAATCAGGTTCATATCACTCAAGAAAACTATCATAAAGAAAACCAATTTCACGTCTGGACAATATGACTTGGAGACCAGCTGACTCCAGCTGAGCTGCTTTTGCTCAATTCTGAATTCAACTCTTAATAACTTTTACAAAGGAAAGTCCTCTTTGAATCTCTGTCTCTGTTTAAAGCTTTTGGTGTCATTTTTTTAATGCTGATTGACAGCTCATTTTCCAAAGCTCAGCACTCAGAAATGAGGCATGAGGGCCAGCTTCCTTTTTCATTAGCTCCTCTCCAGAGGGTGGTAAAGATGCAGCCACTGTCTCCTGACCAAGATACTGAAGGCTGGCTCAATCCAATTGTGATGAAACTTGGTAAGGACATTCTTTTCGTTATTGACCAAATCAGAGTTGAGAAATGGAGGTGCCTATGGGTACATGCACAGTATGTATGGAAGGTCATGATACAGGCAGATCTGATTTAGAACATAAGAACATAAGAAAGTTTACAAACGAGAGGAGGCCATTCGGCCCATCTTGCTCGTTTGGTTGTTAGTAGCTTATTGATCCCAAAATCTCATCAAGCAGCTTCTTGAAGGATCCCAGGGTGTCAGCTTCAACAACATTACTGGGGAGTTGATTCCAGACCCTCACAATTCTCTGTGTAAAAAAGTGTCTCCTATTTTCTGTTCTGAATGCCCCTTTTTCTAAACTCCATTTGTGACCCCTGGTCCTTGTTTCTTTTTTCAGGCTGAAAAAGTCCCTTGGGTCGACACTGTCAATACCATTTAGAATTTTGAATGCTTGAATTAGGTCGCCACGTAGTCTTCTTTGTTCAAGACTGAACAGATTCAATTCTTTTAGCCTGTCTGCATATGACATGCCTTTTAAGCCCGGAATAATTCTGGTCGCTCTTCTTTGCACTCTTTCTACAGCAACAATATCTTTTTTATAGCGAGGTGACCAGAACTGCACACAATATTCAAGATGAGGTCTTACAAGTGCATTGTACAGTTTTAACATTACTTCCCTTGATTTAAATTCAACACTTTTCACAATGTATCCGAGCATCTTGTTAGCCTTTTTTATAGCTTCCCCACATTGCCTAGATGAAGACATTTCTGAGTCAACAAAAACTCCTAGGTCTTTTTCATAGATTCCTTCTCCAATTTCAATATCTCCCATATGATATTTATAATGTACATTTTTATTTCCTGCGTGCAGTACCTTACACTTTTCTCTATTAAATGTCATTTGCCATGTGTCTGCCCAGCTCTGTACTTTTGTACATATATATATGTCACAGGTGACAAACTTTGTTTATTTTGTTTCACTGTGTGTTTGTTTTTTTTGTATATTACTTCACTGTGTGTTTCCTGCACGAGTGAATCTGGTGCATCGAAACCCTCACTTGTTTTTTTTTTTTTTTTTGCACTATTTGTTTCTGCCATTGCACATTCACCAAGGCTGAGACAAGGAAGTCCCGCCCTGAGCACAGAGCAAGACTGGTGATTGGGCGAGGGGTTTGGAAGGGAAGAATAGGGGAGGTCAGGGAACCAGGAAGGAGCGGGCATTTCTTTACTGGAAGTGCGAGGCAGGGCATTGAGAGTTGTTGTGGAACGGTGTTGTGTTGTGTTGAAACTACTTTTGGAAAGAAGAAGGATTCAGAAAGGGTTGCAGGAATACTTACTGGAGCTTTTGACCACGGATTCCTTTGGACATCAGCCTGTGTATTTCTTTTTGTTTTGCTGCTGTGTTCTTTTTTAAATTATTTTTTTCTTTCACTTGATTCAGGCAGGTCGACCTGAGGGCGATCCTACCTGGAAGGAGAGGAAGAGAGGTAGTGATACAGTTATTGTTGGAAGGCTGAATGTTTCCGAGTTACTTGCCTGGGCGCACAGTAAATCCATTCCTTAAGCAGAGACTGCTCAGGCCCTGGAGGAGGCCAGTTTGGAGGTGTTGGCCAAAACCTGGGAAGATCACAAAGGGGAGTAGAGTTTCTTGTCATTCTTTTGAAAGTCTGTTTTTGGTTAGTTAACTACAGAAGAAAAATTTACAAACAAATACTTACCCTCCCTTGAGTTGTTCCATGTGCCTTGTTTCAAGGCACTGCTGGGGCAGCCGACGTTGGAAGTACTTACCAGTTACAGTGTCCAGGGGGGCAACAGCAATGTGCACTTGTCTAAGGTATGAGAGAGAGGTGGAGAATTAACCAAGAATTACCTGTGCAGGGCTATTAATAGTTCTTTTTGGCCACGAAAGTACTTGCCCTTTTAAAACACAAGGTGGCGTAGCCGACACTACAATTGCAAGTATTTTGTTATAATTAACTGTTTGGTCACTGCTGTCATCCTACCCATGACATTTTACAGTATAGATTTGTGTTGGTTTCACAAAGCAGCTTCCTTGATGGTTATGTACTGAACAGTGCTTTGCGATACATTTGTATAAAAAGTGCTATATAAATGCAATAAATAACTAAATAAACAGCTAAATAAATAAATAAAGCCGAGCGAGACCTAATAATTGAATAAGGGGTCCATCATGAATCACAGCCTCTGACGTACATGAGAATTAATTTGCAAGTCAGTGCTAATGTTCAAGTTCACTTGAAAAGGCACTCAGTGAAAGGCTTTTCTCCTCAAGACTTCCGACTGGTAATAACTGCTGTTTTCCTGTTTATCTGATTTTAATAAGACTAATGCTTTTGTTTCATAGCTGACAAAATACAAGTAGGTTAATCCATATAAAAACACAATGTAGCATGGCAGGCCAAATTATCATTTAGAGAAATCTCAAATTGCATTTTAAGATATCTTGAAATACTCAGAGATATCTGGAAATCAGTGGTAGATATCTTTAAATTAATTTGAGATATATGTAAATAAATAATCTTGATCTACAAATGAAATTTTTTTCAGATTGATTTACAGATATCTTTACATAATATTTTGCTAGCATGATACGCCAACCTGTAGTTTAGAGATATCTCAAAATGATTTCTTGTTCATTTGGATATTACTTCCTGTGAAAATGATTCATGTTTTGAATGGACGTCCTGTGCATTTAAATATATCTCTAAGAAACAGTAAGTTCTTTTGAGATACCTTAAAATGATTTAAAGATAGATATCTAAAAATGCATTTTATATATATCATCTAAAGCTACATTTAAAGGTATCTGCAAATAACATTCTATAAATGTGCTTTAGATATCTTAAAATGATTTGGAGATATCTTTAAATATTTAGTGATATCTATAAATTAATTTGAGATATCTATAAATGATCATTTAGCTTGGCATTTGTCTTATAAAAACATTACTAGGATCCAGACTATGACTAAAATGGTCACCAGTGATCCTGGAAAAAAAAAAAAAAATAGGGAATAAAAAATTAATTGTACTGCAGCTTACTTAATTTCAGTAGAAAAACAGCCATTCACTAAGTTTTGTTTTCAGATTGTGGTATGACAAAGAGTGGTTTGGAAATATCTCAACTATATGATATTGTGTTTACTGTGGTGTATTTAATATTGTAAATAACAGAACAAACTCACTGAAAGTTAAACTTGTTTTACTGAAACAATAAATGGTACAGTACAGTAAAAGACATTGTAGTATATGCTCTCAGGACTCCATGAACTAACACTGAGCATGTGAACTGCAGCATGCTAGTCCCCATATTACTGTACACAATTAGAGGTGCCGTCACCAGTTCCACACAATACTTGCAAAATATCTAAGATATAAAAGGATGAGTTCATTGCAGTCATCAGCTACATAGATTACCTCTTCAACAGAATAAATCAACAAACAAGTGAGTCTGAACAAAAGGTATTGTTTTAGCATCACTTTAGTGTCTTCACAAGTTGTTGTATTTTAAACAGTTGAATATTACAGCAACCAAGTTGCTCCTGAAGTGGAATCAGCAATTGGAATTAACGTTCTGGCCATTGGCTCATATGGTAAAAAGTTGATTTGAAGCCCTGCATTATTGCACAATGAGGATAGTAATGGTATTTATCATTTCATATATCGGCACTTGGCATGGTGTAGTTTTATGTTTTTTGCCAAAACTTATTAACAGCTTTACATTTGCAGATACTAAAACAATAAGTCATATTGTTTCAAACTGACAGCAAAAATGGAATCCAAATTTGTTTTCCGTGTAAAAAAGAATAAAACTAGATGCAAGGATTTTTACGGCAGTCACAAACTCTTGAATTAATTTGGTTACTTCAAGTTTTGAATTTGAAGTGTTTTTTTTTTTTTTTAAAGACTGGGTATGATGCACTGAAGACATGATTTCTTCATTCTCAGTACATGTAATGAATAATCGATTGGTTAATTCATCAAATTATTTTTACATAATGCCTTTCAAGGCAAAGCCATGTCAAGAGCTTCACAATTAAAGAAAGAAAAAAGGCCTGTAAATCAAGACCATACAATAAAGTAATCATAAAAAACAAAATAGGTCATTCCATGCCAACTCAATCAATGCTGTTACCCGTCTGTCTTAGATTTTCCTAGAAAACTTCACCTGAGGGTTTTCAGACATGATAGCCATTTAAAAAAAAAAAAAAAAAATCCCACCTTTGCAAGGTCAACCTGTAGTGAAAAAGGGACCTTGGGCCAAAAAATCACCCTGGGTGCAACTTTGATGCTACCATCATGTGTAGCACCTCGTTCGACTCGTATTGAATAGGGCTTTTCAGAACAAATTACCAGGAGCACCCTACTCACTTCTGTCAAATTGCCAGACGAGGGGTAACTGATGGGTTTTATTTGAACTTCAGCCTAACCCTTTACCCTGTAGGGGATGTGGGTCCTAAAATGTAAGTATTACTGTAAGAACCTTAGAGACCACTCTTCCAAATTCTGTGAAAAACTTTTGGTTTCAAGTCCCACCACTGGTCATTAAACCCCCTTGAAATTTGAAATTTTGTGATTTGTACCAAGTTTAGGCCATTATATATACAGCTCTGGAAAAAATTAAGAGACCACTGCAAAATTATCAGTTTCTCTGGTTTTAGTATTTATAGGTATGTGTTTGGGTAAAATGAACATTTTTGTTTTATTCTATAAACTACTGACAACATTTCTCCCAAATTCAAAATAAAAATATTGTCATTTAGAGCATTTATTTGCAGAAAATGACAACTGGTCAAAATAACAAAAAAGATGCAGTGTTGTCAGACCTCGAATAATGCAAAGAAAATAAGTTCAGATTCATTTTTAAACAACATAATACTAATGTTTTAACTTAGGAAGAGTTCAGAAATCAATATTTGGTGGAATAACCCTGATTTTCAAGCACAGTTTTCATGCATCTTGGCATGCTCTCCACCAGTCTTTCACGTTGATGTTGGGTGATGTTATGACCATCCATCTTCCTCTTGATCACATTCCAGAGGTTTTCAATGGGGTTCAGGTCTGGAGATTGGGCTGGCCATGACAGGGTCTTGATCTGGTGGTCCTCCATCCACACCTTGATAGACCTGGCTGTGTGGCATGGAGCATTGTCCTGCTGGAAAGACAAATCCTCAGAGTTGGGGAACATTGTCAGAGCAGAAGGAAGCAAGTTTTCTTACAGGACAACCTTGTACTTGGCTTGATTCATGCCAAAGCTGCCCAATTCCAGCCTTGTTGAAGCACCCCCAGATCCACCACCAATCCCCCACCACATTTCACAGTGGGTGTGAGACACTGTGGCTTGTAGGCCTCTACAGGTCTCTGTCTAACCATTAGACGACCAGGTGTTGGACAAAGCTGAAAATTGGACTCATCTGGGGGTGCTTCAGCAAGGCTGGAATCGTGCAGATTTGTCTTTGTAAAGGGCGCATGATTCAAGCCAAGTACAAGGTTGTCCTGGAAGAAAACTTGCTTCCTTCTGCTCTGACAATGTTCTCCAACTCTGAGGATTGATTTTTTACTTAATTTTTTCCAGAGCTCTATCTATCTATCTATCTATCTATCTATCTATCTATCTATCTATCTATCTATCTATCTATCTATCTATCTATCTATCTATCTATCTATATAGTTCTATCCAAACTGGCTGTTTCTTCAATTGTGCATTCTCTGAGGATTCGTCCAAGGAAAAAGTAACAATGTGGGTTTCCAATGGCACTAGCTTGGAGCTGAGGGGTTATGAACTTGCATATGGGATTTCGTTGTTATGATGACACATTTGAAACTACTAAAGCCTTACTAAGTTGTATTTTAAAAACCAAAAAGTGATAGTAAGGTTTTATTTATTTATTTTTTTAATAATTTCTGGTGCCTACCTAGGGGGATAATTGACTGACCAACCATTTGTGAAAAAGCCATTTGTTGCATTCTCATACTAGCCAATCAGTCAATTTCAGGCACAACTGAAAGTCTTTGGTTTAGGAGGTCTTCGATGACAGAGACAGGTGTATTTAAATGGTGCTGTAAACAGGGGAGATTTTTTTTAAGAAAAACTGTGAATTTTGTTTTTAATACCCTACAAAGTAAGATTTTCATAGTTTCAAATGTGTCATCGTAACAATGCAAGTCCCAAGTCCCATAAAAGTTCATAACCCCTCAGCTCCAAACTAGTGCCAGTGGAAACACATACTGTTACTTTTTCCTGTAGATTAATCCTCAGAGAATGCAAAGTTGAAGAAATAGCCAGCTTGGATAGAACTTTGTGGCACTTCAGCCTCACCAAAGTGGCCATAAGCAATGCTCGAATGCATTACAAATGCAACTTTAAAAATCTTCCCAGGTACCAACATATTTTGCTTGATGCTGTAGATCTCATTAATATAGACTCAACAATTCAAATTTCAAGGAGGTTTAATGACCAATGGTGGGAACCACATTTTTTTCACAGAATTTGGAAGACTGGTTCTTATAGCAATACTTACATTTTAGGACCCACATCCCCTACAGGGTAAAGGGTTGGGCTGAAGTTGGAATAAAACTTGTCAGTTACCCCTCGTCTGGCAATTTGACAGAAGTGAGTAGGGTGCTGCTGGTATTTTGTTCTGAAAAGCCCTGTTCAATACGAGTAGAACAAGGTGCTACACATGATGGTAACATCTAAATTGCACCCATGGTGATTTTTCTGGCTCAGGGTCCCTTTATCACATTAGGTTGACCTTTGGAAGGTCACAGGTCTAAGGGGAAATTAAAAAAAAAAAAAAATAATGTGTATCATTTCTGAACTTGGTGTGTCTGAAAACCCCCAGGTAAATTTTTCTAGGAAAATCTGAGATGGACGTGCAATGAAATGTCCCTTTTCTGGTAAATTTTCTTGATAATGACCCAATACAAAATAAAAACAAAATGTATGCACACTCCAGGCTTGAGAGGACAAATAGGTCTTCAGTCAGGACTGAAAAACAGAGCTGGAGCATGGTCGGAAAAACCTACCCTCCTAGCGTGGCACACTTAGATACTGGGAAACAGCAGCCCTGAATCTGTCAATCATAACTGGCAGCCCGGGAGATATGAAGGGAGCAGCTCGTAAGCATGCAGGTACAACACCCCAAATTCTTTCCAGCTTGTAAACATGCAGGACCAACACCTCGAATGCTTTCCAGCTCATAGACATGCAGGACCAACACCCCGAATGCTTTCCAGCTCATAGACATGCAGGACCAACACCCCAAATGCTTTCCAGCTCATAGACATGCAGGACCAACACCCCAAATGCTTTCCAGCTCATAGACATGCAGGACCAACACCCCGAATGCTTTCCAGCTCATAGACATGCAGGACCAACACCCCTAATGCTTTCCAGCTCATGGACATGCAGGACCAACACCCCGAATGCTTTCCAGCTCATAGACATGCAGGACCAACACCCCGAATGCTTTCCAACTCATGGACATGCAAGTCCAACACCCCAAGTGCTTTACAGCTCAGCAACAGAATTTACAAAGTGATATGGAAGCAGTCGTAGTGACCTTGTGTGCATGCTCAGTCCCTAACACATGTATTTTGTATAGGTGTATATTCTATGTTACCATGGCAACAGACCCCTAAACTGCAAAAAAATCAATCCTGATATCAGTTCTGTTCATACGTATGTACATGGCTGATAGCGTTTTTATCAGAGCATAGTTTGCAAACAGACTTTTTAATCTAATGTACAGTAATTCCATATAACATGTTTTAAATATATAAATATATGTTTAGTATTACACATATTTGAGATCTACTGTACTAGTCAATAGAAGTGTGTTAAAGGAAAGATTCATGGAATTGCTTGGTTAGCTACATTCACTTGAAGCTAACACTATTCTTTTTGATAGTTACTGTGTTATTGCACTTGGTCAGAGATGTTTTGCAGGTTCAACACTGGTTTCTCTCTGGCAGCGTTGTGCTTGAAAATCCTCTCTTTCAGTCGTTTGGGCTCTCACGTCCTTGTGTCTTTCAGGGTGGCATCAGAAGGTTACTTGACTGTGTAATGATGGTTTACTTGTAAGAAAATCAAATTAAGCAATTGATACTTTTCCAGCAGTTGTTTCAGAGAAAACCAGTCAATAATGATGGAAGCATTGAACCACTTACTGCAAACAATTACACAGGCCGGTAAATGAAAGTGTGAAATGGCATCCTGCGTTGCTGAGGGGCTGATTGAATGGAAAGGTATTGGAATCTCAATGTTAATTATGTCCTGTGGCTACAAAAATCATCAACTGACAGCACAAGGCAGTGAATTGAAAACTCACCCTTTCCCAGACAACTTCACAAGAGTTAAATAAAAAAAAGGCTGCCTGCCTGCACTCAATTTATTATTTAAGATCAAGCCATATTCCATCTGTGTAGGTCAAACAAATACACAATGATAAGAATTAAAAAGGGTTGGATTCCAGCTGGTTGACAAATGTAAGAAATACTGTGTCACCTGTAGCGCAAACTTTTGTGTTAATGGACTATCCTTCACTTGACAGATTCAAATCCATCCTACTGCTGTCTTGCCTGTTGTGACTGAAGCTGACTTGCAACAGGGAGGTGTAACTTATATATATTACAGGTATTCCATTTGCATATACAGGTTTGAGGAATGCTAATCAAGGCTTTAAATACTACATTATTAATTAAGGTGCCTAATTCCTTTGATGCTTTGTCCTCCAATCAGACCATGTGACGTTCAACACAGGAAATCCCAGTCTGTAAGCAGTTTAAGAGGACCAATGATATTGTTTCAGCTAATGAGAGATAGGAAAATAGATTTTGCAGCCTTGGTAAGCACTCCTTTAATCACTCATGCAAGGTATTTGCGTAAAAAGTGTGATTGCTACATCTTCGAGGTGTTTCAATTGTTCAAAGCAACCCTGTGGAAAGTTGTTTGTAACCAGAAGAGCCCATGCTTCACCTGTTCCGCTCGGATAAATAGGCACTAAGCAAAGAAACAAAATGACTGTGCAAGTCCGCAAAAAGTCTAACTGCTGGGACACACTGTGCTCTGTCTATCTATGTGTTCACAATGGAAAAACAAGCAATGTCAGGGCTGTCATTCAATCCCAAGGTAAACACGCCAACATCCTGGTGATGGCTTTTCCATGGATACAGGAAGTCATCACCTGCTGGGTGACATACTAGGCGACTCGTCTTCTGTTTACCTTTAATTTCACCAGCACTGACCCTGAGAGAGGAGATAAGGCAGGGCAGGTTGTGCCAAACATTAAGGGCAGCTTATCTCTTTACCATGCTTTCAGTGTGGTCTATTATACTTTGCTATGCTTTTACTGTAGAGACTTTTATAAGGAACCAACCAGCTTAGCCTCATAACGACTGATATGCTTTGCAGCCAGTGACATGTTTTAACCCGAAGACACAGTAAGTATTACCATTAAGTAAGGCATGAAACTAAGATCTCTATAAAATGATATGGTACATGATAGAAAAATGAAAGATGATGTAGCAGTTCATGTTTTCTACAGCATGTTTGCTATATTGTGAGACCAGCACAGAGAATGGAAGCGCTCCACAGGAGAGTTATCAGCAGCTAGAGTTCTATCCAAATTGGCTATTTCTGCAACATTGCATTCTCAGAGGATTGATCTAGGAGCCGACAACCCCCTTTCTCTTTTGCGGGAATTTATGCCTAAAGCCTGCAACTATTTGACTAGCTTCTAATGCTAATACCCTGGTAGTTCCTGACAAACAATGGTTCATCTGGTGAGTCAGACCTTGTTTAAAGTGATCATTGTCCTGTCTGCCTCTTTAATTTGCTCTTATAGGTCATGTTACTCAACCCTTCCTCCTGTTTGTTATAGGTTATTGTAGTTTGTTTGGCCATTCAGACATGTAATTGCTACTCCAATGAATTGTCTGCCCAGCATTACAATACCACGTGGGACTTTTTTTTGCTGTGCACTAATCTCCATTTGGATCTACTTTAAAACACAAAGCTGGAGCTCGGAACATTAAAATTAAATCAACCAATATGCTGTGATTCAACTTTTATGGCTTATTGCTTAATTATGTCAACAATCAGCAATCATAGGAATGGTAGCAGAATAAATTAAATGTATGCAAAATGATAGAAATTAAGGGTAAGAATAGCAATACTCTGGTTAGAGTTAAACATGGCCGTGAATTGGAAAGAAGGGGCAGTGGTTGTGCAGCAGCTAAAGGGGGTTGTTTTTTGTTAGTTTAATGTGAAAACAATATTGGTAAAAGCACTGTGTTCAAATAAGAAGCATTCTTAATGCATTTTTATTTTGTTTATTTTAGAACTAAGAGTCTCTAGTTTAATAGTGAAGTGTGTAATAGCTGATTAAAGAGAGACGATGGTCACTGCTGTGTATAGAGGGGTGTTGGAAAACATGGATCGAGAATTGATTAGGAGTTTGCTATACATATAACTGGTAGAGTTATACTGGTGTTCTTTTCTGAAAAGAGACTAATATTGCAGATAGCAGACTGTTTGGTTCAAATTGCATGTACTGCTAACCACTGATAGAGATATTGCTTCTACAAGCTCTTGCCCAACATTGACTGCAAGCTAACGAGATAACAATGCTGTGCTAGAAGGGAACAGGCTCTAAAGACTTCAGAGAGATCGAAAGAGATAATGCCACTAGGATCAAAGGGGGTCTCAAGAAGATAACAAAAGGCAGATGTATGGACCTTTTGTCTCCAGGAGTGTGAAGAATGCACTGAGTTCAGAGGTTGTCACACTAGCCTACACATACAGACACACACACACTCACACAATAAATTAAATTACCTTGACCATTGGTTAAGTGTCAGAGAAAGGGGAGATGGACCATCTATACAGAAAGGTATTTAATGTCATGCAAACATTGGAATGATGAGTATTCTGTTTGTTCTGTACCTGGGACCAGACTCCCTGCATATTTCAATAAACCTGGCAACTGACTGAAGAAAAGGACTCTGTGCATTTTCTTGAATCTAATTAATCACAATCATTTTTTTTTAAGTTACTTCATTGGCAAGCCACCTGCGGACTGTTTCCTGAAACTTTTTTTTCCAAATACCGGGGGGTTGATACTTGATTACAGAGAAACCTTTTTTGCCAGCCTGTATCCCATGAAGAGGACCAGGACAAAGCAGGCAGAAGGAGACTGTTTCTACTTTCAGCTCAGACGGTGTGGAGAATCTTTGAATCAGGACTTCAGATCGAACATACAACCATGTACATTGGTGAGTAGTTACTGTTTTTTTGTTTTATATGCAGCTTTTAGAATGTAGTGAGAATCAAGGGTAAAGTATGAAAGAGGACTTTTGACTACTTGATAATTCATGTACATTGAGGACACAATTAGTTAAGACTGCTTAATTAAAAGTGTATTGACTATTAGGACTTTATGTATGAAAGAGGACCTCTGGAATCCTAAAAAAAGTCATGAGTAAATCGTGTAGTGTTATGACGTGCCAGTAGAGTTTATTGGACTAGTTACACGGACTTGTATTGCTCAACAGGTACGGGCATACTCGGATTTATGTTTTATGTTTGTTTTTGAGAAGATTTGTTACACTTGTTTTGTCTTTGTTTGTACTGTTTGGTTTATAAGTCACGATAAGGGGGCAATAGGATAAGCCTCTTATTTAACTGTCCACATTAGGTGGTACAAATAAGGAACAATCAGACAATAAGTTCCAGTTAAGCCCAATAGCACATACAAAAGTGTAAATTAAATGTGCAATAAACCAAAATAAAATTTTATGCTTCCTTAAGCATAGCTTTAAACACGGAACATTGGTAACAACAAGACAAAACTAAAAAGTGGTGTTGTTTTTTTGTTAGTTTTGTTTTGTTGGGAGTCTGATCAACTCCAAATATGTTAAAATATAATATTGACGGTCATCGAATGGATGACTGGAGAATATGGAACATAGGCTATGTTTTAAAACATGGCAAAAAGGGAAGATATGTACAGAACAGTAATGTACATGTTCATGTAACAGATCAGGAGTGTGTGTCTCATAAGAAGAAAAAGACAAAGGCAATTCAAGACTGGTAGCCCACAAAAAACAAAACAAAAAAAAAAACTGTAATGCTAAAGATTCTATATCAACTTTGAGGAATACATGTTGTAAAAATAAAATTAAAAGGTCACATTAAAATGTAATTAAGAAGTTGTTTATTAATGATTGTTTGAGTAATTCTGATTTTGCTCAAGCGTGGAGATAAAGTAACTTCTTAGTTCGTACTAAGAAGTTGTTTATTAATGATTGTTTAATTCTGAACTAACTTCGTAAAACTAACTAAGTTGTTTATTAATGATTGTTTGAGTAATTCTGATTTTGCTTAAGCGTGGAGATAAAGTAACTTCTTAGTAAAACTACGTACTAAGAACCAGCACGAATACTTATTGTCTTGCCCCGATCATAAGAGGGTTTGATAAGGGAAAGAGACCCAGGTTAATGGATGAATTGTTTGACTGCAAAAGAATGGCCAACCTTTGGACTGAAACAGTAACACAAATATACAAAGGAACAATGAAAAAGTTTGTGTTGGATTATATTGATATACACAGAGCTTTTTGTTTTTCTAAGGGTTAACTAGAAAAGAAAGTGCAGAGAGGGAGAGAGAGAGAGATAATGTAGAGATTGCTGCTACATTGACTGCTTGAAAAAACACTTAGGAAGAAAACAAATGTTTTTGGAGATCAATAAATCTGAAACTAATTAAGTAAATCAACCTTGAAATATTTTATTAAAAATATTTTCATGAAGCAAGTTAAGTGTTTGTTTGTTTGTTTGTGAATTTTATGTTTAAGACACGGGTGAATTTTATGAATCACCTATGAATACATATTTGAAACCACAGATCACATGAGAATGAAATAGGAATGTTGGCGCAAGGGATTTTACAGTGCAGTATAGGACTGTAGGCTTGGTGGATAGTGGTACTGGATAATCATAATCAGCAGTACTGATTATGGAAAGTTTTTAGAAACTTATTTTTCAAGAATTAACAGATTTATTTGTAAATTCTTGAAAATGCATGGCGTGATATTAATCAAACTAACATGTTTTTGAAAAGGGTTTTATAACTTGATTTAAAAAACAATAAAAACAGAGAAAGCAATCTGTTTGCTACAGGCAGATAAACTAACACAGAGAGACTAAATAACTTACCTAATAGGCTACTGTTTTATCAGCTGCAAGAGGGTGGGTTATTAAATTGAAAATTGAATAAGCCAATACCAATAACTTTTTTTTTTATTACATATACAAGATATCACTGAGGGATAATGTATACTAAATGGACCAGCAACTAAGTGTAAAATCTTTGGTTGACATTAGGCTGTCTGTGTTAGTATACTATCACCCTACAGGGGTTTCTTTGTCAATTATAAGCACAAATCAAAGTAGTGCACAATTAGCATAGGACTAAGCCCCTACCTAAAGGGTTACAATTTCAAATTGGGGAACAAATGTTGCTTATGAAAAAAAAAAAAAAAAAATGGGGGATGGCTAGGGTGCCAATTGGGAAAGTTCCATATGAAACTATGGACAAACTTGTGCAAATCAATAAAGATTGTATAAAAGATATTAACTTGAAGGTTTTTTTCGAGTCTGGGTGATGTGCTCAGAAATAGCTGTTTTGTGATAAGACAAAAATAAAAAGACTTTGCACTTAAACACCAGTAGAGATCTTGTAAATAAATAAGCTTAAAGAGGCTTAAACAGATCACTGGATTTAATAAGCGAGTATTATATTTCTCTGTTACAAACTGCTTTAATAGCCTATACATTCCCAGATGAAATAAAGAAAATTCAAGGAGAGAATAACCCCATTGAAGGTTTAAATGAAATCAGATGTTATCAAAAGAATTAATATTGCACTTGGTTTTTCTTCTAGGTTTGGAAAATAAATAATTCTGATGGAGATTCAAGTATTGGGACACAGGTGGAGACAACGGTGAAACAACTGATCATACAGCAGGGGCTGTGAATGGGATGAGACCATTGAAAACTGCTGTGCTACTGAAGAATATTGTCAGCTATACTGGACATTCATTTTGAAAAGAACGTGACATTTGAATGATTCAGTGTTGTATATGTCTAAAATGAATGAAGGGAAATTCATGTTAACATTATTTGTAATAGGTTAGCAGTAGAAGTGTTGTGCAAAATGATTATATTTGTGGGGGTATTGTATAGAGAATATCACAAGATAAGGTTTTTATAACTGTATAAGAAAAGAAACACTTACCTACTAATGTGTTACATATAGATAGTTAAGCATTCACACACTATTTTAGTACTTGTTCAATGTATAGTGATCATTTTTAAGTCATAGTTTTAGTTTGTAATCAATCTTACGTGCATTTTAAGATTGAGATGGTCGAGCTAGAATATTGGATTCTAGAATGATGGAATTTTACATATGCAAGTTAAAAATAACAATGATTCACCTAAATTTGTAAGGTCAGAGCAACATACCAATATCCAGAATTGGCTACAAAGAGAAATAGGTAGTACAATAAAAGATTACAAAGAGGTGAAGGCAAGGTAGATACCTACACATAATGGAGAGACTTAGAATGAAGGAACACGCTTCACTATAATATATTATACAAACACATTACTTGATGTGACTACTCAGAACCAGCGAAGAGGACATCTGAGGGCTCGGGATCACGTGAGCAACTTGGTTGTAGCGGGTCACCCCCCTCCATCTTATATTCTAAAAGTAGGGTATGTTGGAAAACATGGATCGAGAATTGATTAGGAGTTTGCTACGCATGTGGACTGGCAGAGCTATACTGGTGTTCTTTTCTGAAAAGAGACTAATATTGCAGATAGCAGACTGTTTGGTTCAAATTGCATGTACTGCTAACCATTGATAGAGACATTGCGTCTCTTGCCCAACATTGACTGCAAGCTAACGAGATAACAATGCTGTGCTAGAAGGGAACAGGCTCTAAAGACTTCAGAGAGATCGAAAGAGATAATGCCACTAGGATCAAAGGGGGTCGCAAGAAGATAACAAAAGGCAGATGTATGGACCTTTTGTCTCCAGGAGTGTGAAGAATGCACTTAGTTCAGAGGTTGTCACACTAGACTACACACACAGACACACACACACACTCACACAATAAATTAAATTACCTTGACCATTAGTTAAGTGTCAGAGAAAGGGGAGGTGGACCATCTATACAGAAGGGTATTTAATGTCATGCAAACATTGGAATGATGAGTATTCTGTTTGTCCTGTACCTGGGACCAGACTCCCTGCATATTTCAATAAACCTGGCAACTGACTGAAGAAAAGGACTCTGTGCATTTTCTTGAATCTACTTAATCACCATCATTTTTTTTAAGTTACTTCAAGGGGCATTGATCAGGTTCATTCCCTGGGGCTGTTGTGTATAGAGAGGCATTGATCAGGTTCATTCCCTGGGGCTGCTGTGTATAGAGAGGCATTGGTCAGGTTCATTCCCTTGGGCTGCTGTGTATAGAGAGGCATTAGTCAGGTTCATTCCCTGGAGTTGCTGTGTATAGAGAGGCATTGGTCAGGTTCATTCCCTGGAGTTGCTGTGTATAGAGAGGCATTGATCAGGTTCATTCCCTGGAGCTGCTGTGTATAGAGAGGCATTGATCAGGTTCATTCCCTGGGGCTACTGCGTATAGAGAGGCATTGGTCAGGTTCATTCCCTGGGGCTGCTATGTATAGAGAGGCATTGGTCAGGTTCAATCCCTGGGGCTACTGTGTATAGAGAGGCATTGGTCAGGTTCATTCCCTGGAGCTGCTATGTATAGAGAGGCATTGGTCAGGTTCATTCCCTGGAGCTGCTGTGTATAGAGAGGCATTGGTCAGGTTCATTCCCTGGAGTTGCTGTGTATAGAGAGACATTGGTCAGGTTCATTCCCTGGAGCTGCTGTGTATAGAGAGGCATTAGTCAGGTTAATTCCCTGGAGTTGCTGTGTATAGAGAGACATTGGTCAGGTTCATTCCCTGGAGTTGCTGTGTATAGAGAGACATTGGTCAGGTTAATTCCCTGGAGCTGCTTTGTATAGAGAGGCAGTGGTCAAGTTTATTTCCTGGGGCTGCTGTGGTCCCTATCCATTGATCTAAACCGGTCAAGGGCAGATAAAGCGCCCAACTAGTCGTCTTATTGGATATGTGTGAGGTACTTTGGGATGAACTTGACCAACATTACTAGGCAATATAGACAGACATACTTTGTTACATGGGAATATTGGTATAATTATATGCATAAGCACTTACGGCTAGCTGAAAGCAGAACTCGCTGTGAACAATTTCAATATGCCTCCATGTCAGTGTGTGTGTATGTATCCGTCTCCTTCACTGTGCTCTGTCGACAAGGTTGGCTGGATGAGTCATGAATTAAACAGATGGAGAAGGGTTTGCCACTACTGTCTTTTTATTTTTTCCCCATTGGCAGATCAATAACCTCAACCTGTTTTTATTAAAGCTGAGAAGAGATGCACTATAATGATCCGAGTAACATTTCTCTGAACCGAGATTCTTTGAAGTATCTGCTCATATGAAATTAAATAATAAAATACAAGCAAAGAACCAAAATATCTTTAACAGAACAAAAGGGGGATAGTATTGCTTGTGCTAATAATAGAGGAATCTGGATTTAAAAACCCTGGTTGCTCCCTGTGATTGTGTAGGATGGAGAGCATAGATAAAAAAAGGTCTTAGGAATGCAATTTTATATGCTTTTATAAAACAATCCAGAGGAAGAATCTTAGACCTGGATCATGCTCCCCATCGCTTGACAAGCAGGAGCAGCGGCGAGGGATTCATTTTGCACTAATGGACTGAAACTTGTGTAGCTGGATCCAGCAGTAATTAAAATATCTAGTTACAAAATCAACCGCAGCAATTTGTTCTCTGATCAATAAAGCGTGTTGGACAATTCCCTGATCGCATGTACTGCCCTCCAACACACTTGCAATGCACTAAATCAATTGCTTAACTTCTTTAATGGTTCTCTGTAGTTAAAGGTGCAGAACTGTTACTTATCAGAACATGAGGACTGCAGCATGGTCTGTGCTTTGGTGGATCTAAGCTCCATCGACGTTTCAACTGTTAAACTAGGGCCCTGTGTGTGTTTCACTGAGCAGTGCTGGGAGCCACTGGGGGCAGATTCACAATGTATTCCCAATGCATTCATAATGTCTTCACAGTGCATTCAGAATGTATTCACAGTGCATTTCCAATGCATTCATAATATATTAACCCCAGAGCGGAGTTTGAATAATCTTTTTTCTAAAGAGAAAAGACACTTTTAATGTTACTGAACTAGCAAGGAACACTAAGTTGCATGAAGAAGAGCTTAAAGATCAGCTAGGCCTGGGTATAAAATGATCCCCTAATGTTTTCCTCTTATTTAGATTCCCTTTGTATACTTCTCTGTCTCTGTCGTCACATTCTGGTGTTTTATGAACTTCACTAAAGGCTTTCAAAAGCAATCAGGCAAAAGAGTAGGGAATCAGATGGCCATTGAAATAAGAATGCTATTAACACTTTCAGGACCAAGCATTTTTTAGTGGGCTGCTCCCCACGACCAGGTGTTTTTTAACTGTATTTCACTCTTCCTATACAAACACACAATTTTTTTTTTTTTTTACAGTAGCGTCTTGGAAATGGTGTCCTTTTTTCAGAACACTCTGGGGAACATTATAAATACTTCAGAAACCTTTTCGCTTTTGTACAATATTTCGTTTTTTTTTTTTTTTTTTTTAACGTAAAGTATTTTTTATTATGTGTTCTGCTTAGAGATACATGTATAAAAATGTGTTATTCTATGACCGAAGGGACTGTACAATACTTCCTGAAAGTTTTGTTGAAAAATATTGATGTTTGGGCAAATTACAAGACATTGTTACACCTAAGAGATTGCATTGATACAATACACGTTTATTCTCAGGGTCTTATCAATCAATCAATCTTTATTTTATATAGTGCCTTTCGTAGTGGACCGCCATTACAAAGCGCTTTACAAGATACAGTTACAAGATACAGTAAAAAAATGTGTTTTACAAAGCGTATTAATTTAACAAAACAAAGCATAATACATTACAATTTTAAAATTTATGTTAAACCCTATACATTACAAGTTCACAGTAAAAAATGTATAAAACATTAAATACAAGGCTGGGATATGTAAATTCAAGAACATAAGCAGAAATAGACACTATTTGATTATTTTCTTAAAATAAATATTTATAAATAAAATAATAGTTATTCATTCCAGTATTATTATCACACCCTCTCAGTAGTCACGGCTAGGCCAGCTAGTGATTTATTTGCACTAAAAAACCTGTTAAATAGTTTGTTTTATTTTAGTTTTAATCCTTGGTTGCACACTTTGCAGACAGAGTTCAACCCACACAAGGAGGGAAGACAGTTGTGCAATTTTACAGGTTGTATTTGGTTCACAACAAAAAAATAAGTTAAAATCAGACAGGCAGCACATCATTGAATCACAGAATAAAAGCAAAACAAGTCTTTCAGCCCAATAGTTCAGTTCCACTGCAGTATTCAATTGCCAATCATGTTGCTAACTCATGACATCGGGTAGATCCCTTCTACGCAGGCCACAGTGATCAACGGAAGAAACAAAATAAAAACAAAACAAAACAGAAACAATATCTTGGGTCTGTTCTAGCAACAGAAAGTATAGGCTAAAAACAAGGGGAGATAGGGCTATAAAAACAGTTGCTAAAACTGGCCAGACACAATAGTTCTAAACTACTAGGAATTAAAATACTGCTTTGCAGTAACACTATAAAAGTACTTCATAAAATATGCTGCTTCTAAAAGGCCAAGTGTGGCAAAGTGGTTGGTAAGGGGAACAGATGTCGCGGTGGTGCGGTGCAGGAGTGATGAACAGACAACAGTGATTCAGTGAATAAGTGCTTTATTGCTCTTTTCCAGGTCTGGCGACCGTCAAAAATAATAAATCCCCGGCAATACACAACAATGTGTAAAGCACGGGGATAATGAAACCAAGGGCACAGTCCTGAACAAAAACAGCGGTACGGTCACCAGTCCTGGGTGATCGAAAACGTGCAGGTGCTCAGTGCAGTGGTGCTCCGGATAGTTCTCTCCTTTCGACAGCTCCGGAGACGTGCGTTAACTGTCTAGTGCTGAATACAAAAACAGACAGTTACACGGACAGACACAACAATACAAAACACTAACACAATCCACTCTGAGAGCTCCTCTCTCAGTCCTTCTCTCTCTCCACTCGTTTAACCCAAATGAAGGAGAAAATCAGCGTTACCCTGGCCCCTATATGTAATCCCGCATGATATCGAGATAAACGGTTGCAGCTGCCTTATCACTTGCAGCTGCCTCTCGTTTACCTTTCAAATCAATACGGTCTTACAACAGAGTCGCGCTTCCCTCCAGGCTGACCCACTTCCCTGACCCGGAAACGAACTGTCAGGCCAGCCCTTCCAGATACTTCTCCTCCCGTTCTTTAGTGCCCTCACAGGTTGGGAGGAAGATTCATCACCAGAACTCATCTTTCCGTCACACCAAGTTTTAAATGTGATACAAATGCACGAAAGAAATGAATAAAATAGTATAATTTCTGAAAAATAAAATAAACAGGAGAAATAAGCTATCAAACTGGATTAAAAAGGAGACAATTATATTAATAAAACTTAGCTTTCGAGGGGGAAGTGCCACACTGCTTTCCCCCAAGCTCATCAGCCTCCACTGCAGCATGCCACAGGACCGTGTAGCTCTCAAGCTGCTGCTCCCTGTCACCGTCCAGCTGCAGGTAAATGGGATACTGTTCTGTCTCATCTCTTCTCTTCACTCCACAACCACTTGCTCCATTACCCAGCTAGTGTCCTTACTCATTCACTCTCCTTATTCCGCCCTTCTTTCTCTGTTAAAACCCTGCCTTTAAAAAAGGACTGAAGGCAGGTTTAAAAACTAAATAAAAAATGTCAGGTGCAGCATAACTTCCTCAAACAAACCATCATTCTATTCTGTCAAGAGGAGGATGACACACCCGCTATCTCATCCCTAGAGGAAAACAAAGGCTGCAATATTTTAGCTGCTTTTGGCTTTTCAAGCCAATACGTTAATAAGGTTATGCACCTCCCTTGCGTCAGTATTCTGTAACTAAAAAGTCTTGTGCTCAACTCGGGTAAAATGCAGTCCTTAAAACCAAAACAAAGTGCAAATAATATATAATAAAAAAACACATGTGCAAAAGGAAAAATAAAGTGAAATTAAATAATAATAAATACAAAATCAAATCATAAAGTGAAACATACACACACAATTACAAAAGTGAAAGATAATAAGGTGCACTGTGGGCCACACATGTGACATTTCTCCCTGTTTTTTCTGATGTCACATCCCTGGGACCTTATAGCATTGCCCCATAACCATTTAGAACGTTATCCATCCAGAACATCCATTATTTAAAAAAGGATGTTCCTTAAAAATACCAAAATTAAAATATTTTAAAAGCCTGTACATATGAATTTCCCCCTACTGCCAATACCTAGCTGGTGGCCTCCCTAGGTTAACCCTCTGTGACCTTTTCAACCCGGCACCACCCTTTCATTCTTCAATTGGATCTCTGTTGCTCTGCCCGTCTCCTGCCAGGCCTGCTAGCCTCTTATTGGGCCCTGCTGCCTGGCCTACTAGCTTGATAACTTTCTGATATGCCCCCACTAGATGTTGGTGATGATTTTGAACCCAATTCTCCATGCTGACTGATTCCTGCCGTCCAAGTACCTATAGCAAGATCCAATGGTAGTCTAGCATGCCTACCAAACATTAGATAGAATGGAGCAAAACTTGTAGAAGCATGAACTGTATTATTATAGGCTTGCATTAATTCCTCTACCCACTTTTCCTGTTTCTCCTGCTCTAGCGTGCCAAACATATTCATCAGGGTCTGATTAAACCTCTCACAGGCCCCATTTCCCTGAGGGTGGTAGGGGGTTGTCCTACTCTTTTCACAGCCAAAATATTTGCACAGTTCTTCAAGATTCGTACCCTGATCTGAATGAAACCTTTGTGGGCAACCAAGAGGCTTAATTACTGGGTGTCACAAGGCTCGAGCTGTAGTTAAAGCTGTTTGGTCTCGGATGGGAATAGCCTATGCAAAACGGGAAAAGAAATCTGTAACACTAAATGATTCTGGTAAGAATATCGGTTCTCTCCTTTTGTAGGGTATAGCGTTCACAGGAGGATACCCAGCTTTGGTTTTATTCCTCCATTTGTGGCCAGTAAAACCACCGCCATAGGGCTGACAAGGTTTTGTCTGTGCCCAAATGCCCAGAGTGCTCATGGAGCTCTTCCCAAGGCGTGCGTTTCTCTACCTTCCTTAACGGCCAATTAATTCAGCACTTGTCAGGCATCAGGCTGAATACAGAAGCAGCTGTCTTCTTCGTTTGTGTCCATGTCACCTCTGTGGTGCAGGGGTTATGTGTATTGTTCAGATCTTCCCCTTTGGTCTCACTCTGCCATTGAAAGGTTTTCTCAGCTTTTTCCGAAGAAAAAACGTCTAGAGACCTGTGCTTGATGTCTTTTTGATGATGTCGGACCTGGTGCGACATAGGACCACAAAGGGTTAATATGCAATCTGGGCCACTGGCGGAGGAGGATCAGTACAGCCTCAGTTTCAACTGTTTGCATTGGATCCTTCCTCTGAAGCACTGTCCACTTTCGAGGATTCCAGACCCATCCTGTAGCTTCTGAAGCTTCTGGAACCTCGGCTTCTGCTGCCACCTGGTGAGTGTGGATGCAGACCTCTTCTCCTAACTGGGACTCCAATGGTAATCTGGAAAGCACGTCAGCATTAACGTTTTCCTTACCTGGGCGGTATTTCAAGTCGATGTTGTAGTTCTCCAACTGCGACACCCAGCATTGCTCCACAGCTCTTAGCAGAGCATTCTTGGGGTGGACAAGGGGGTTGTTGTCTGTGAACACAGTAAACTGGGCACCCCACAGGAAATCTTTAAACTTATCAGTAACTGCCCATTTTAAGGCCAGCAATTCCAGTTTAAAGGAACCGTAATTTCTCTCATTTCTCTTTGTAGGGTGCAAGCTGCGGCTGGCATATGCAATTACATGTTCCTTCCCATCCTGCACCTTGGAATAGCACATTGCCCAATCTTCCTAAACTAAACTGTGTGTAATCGAAATGGCTGTGAGAAATTAGCAAAAGCTAAAATTAAGTCCTGAAAGCTGTTTTGCAGGTGTGTATAGGGCATGCTATCTTCGAGAACCCTTGTATGAATCTTCTATAACACCCAACAAATCCAAGAAAGGACCTCACCTGTTGTACAGTCTTCGACACCTCCCACTCTTGCAGAGCAGCTGTCTTCTCCAGATCCAGTACCACCCCTTGGTTGCTCATTAGATGGCCCAAGAACTTCACTTGATGCTGAAACTTACATTTCACCGGTTTCAGCTTCGGACCATACCTCATCAGTCTTTCAAACACGGTTTCTAGGTGTTTCAAATACTCTTCGAAGGTGGGAGAGAAAACAATCACATCCTCAAGATATACAAGCAAGATGTCTGTGCCCAGGTCTTCCAAGCACATCTGCATAAACCTTTGAAAGGTTGCTGGGGCATTACACAGGCCAAAAGGCATGCGTTCTCACTCGTATAACCCCATAGGAGCAGTAAAAGCAGTTTTCTCCTGATCTCGTGAATTGACTTCCCCTTGCTAATATCCGCTTGAAAGGTCGAGGGTGGAATACCACTCTGCTTTCTTTAGGGTAGTCAGAGCCTCTTAAATTCGAGGGAGGGGGTACACATCCATATGGGTTACCGCGTTTAAGTTCTGGTAATCTATACAAAAGCGACAGGTCCCGTCCTTCTTTTAGACCAGTCCAACTGATGCTGCCCATTGGCTGTTACTCTCCCAAATCCAACATTCCTTGCATTAAAGCTTGCTTTTCCCTGTACAATCTGGGAGGTACAGGCTGATATCGTTCCCAGATTGGTGCAGCTTCTGCGGTAGGGATCACATGCTGTATGATGCCAGTTCTTCCATGATCCTCTTCATGGGCCAAAAACACATCACTCTATTTCCACAGCACCAACCGCAATTGCTCCTGTTGCTGGGTCGTTAATCCCTCACCCTGTGAAGACACAGCTGCCATCACATTGTGACAACCGCCCCATATGTGCTGCAATAAGCGCAGCCTCTGCTTTATTCTTAAATGAATAGCAGTAAGCCTGGCCAGGTCAGCTCGATTTCTGATATTCAAATTTAACATTTTCAAATTTGTTCTGTGACTTTTTTTTTATTAAGATTGCCTAGTTTTTTAAAGAAACTCTCCAGGCATTGATTTAAATGCATAAAAGAACTCAATATTTTGAAACTGTGCCTTTACTGTTTTTTTTATAGTGTGCTGGTTTGTAGATGTTTTCTAGGTCTGCTATGCATTTTTTCCCTGGTATGTTCTTCATTTTTGACCCTTTTGGCTGTCCGTAGTTGGGGGCGGGGCTTATTACCCTTTGCCGGCCAGTTCAAAAAGAGAACCAGCTAGGTAACAGAGGGCGGTTTTTTCTCTTTCCGTTCTTATTTTTATTATAACTTTTGGTAGATGAGGAGTTTCATTTTGTTAGTCTGTGGTTTAAAGGCATTTCTATTCATTTGTTCAGCAGTATTTTATTTTGCTATTCGAGTCAAAATCTTCTGCTGTGTTTAGATTTTGCTACGTGCACAGCCAAGCTACTAACTGTTTCTTTTTTCTGTATTGTGGTATTTTGTGACTTTTCTTGCGCTGTTTTGGATCCTTGTTTTTTTGCTGAGGAATACCATTTGTCTGGACTTATAAAACTACATAGTTTAAAGGAATCTGAAGGAAAGACCTCTACACAGTGGATTGCAAACAACATCTAGGTGAGATCAAACCTTTTGTTTCATTTTTGTATTTGCAATTTTTCTTGAATGGCCATTTTGTTTTTTCACTGGATTCTTGATTTTTTTGGAGTATTTCATGAAACTTTTCTTTTTGGATTTGTTTTGTTTTTCACAAAGACTGAACTGTGGTTAGATTCTAATTAACCATTCTCTGCTACCAACTGAACTATGGTTAAATTATATTTTAATGAACCTTATCTACTTACCTTTCATTGGCAATTGCTGGTTAAACCAATTTACACTTTATGCATTGTGTGCTTCGGCTTTGCAAGTGTTGATAGTGTTTGCTGTTATGTTGTTTAATGTGTTCTATGCTCATATGGTTCTTGTTTCACTTTCATGTTCTAGACTTACTTCCAATAAACGTTTTTTGGGCTAAGCATACTCCTCAGGTCCCCTTTAAATCCCTCTTTTACGCTGTAACTTATTACTTGCTGATTCCAAAAAAATTGAATGCTTGTTTATGGATTCAGTATATGCATATGATCTATGTGTCTAGTAGGAATACTAAGGAAGTTTGTTACAACATCTTCTTGTACTTCAGCATCAGTAGTGCTCACCTGCTGTACTCTCACCTCAACCACTCCAGGCCCGACCTTCTTTTAGCCACAATCCTGTCGGGTCCCTCACATCCAGAGGGTCAATGACAGACACAATCACCAGCTTGTGGTACCTGTGCAGAGACACTGGTAAGGGATTTAGATTCCTAACGCGCAATGGGGTTCTACCCTGTTTTACCATCCCCACAGTGCGAGCCACACTCGCAGAGCTTTGTAGATCTATTCCACAAAAGTATTTCTGCCCAAGACCTGTAGACCTGTTATATTAACTTCAGTCAGGGACTACCAATGGGACCACCAATAGGTGGCTATGCCCAAAGTAAGCAAAGCCAACACATCAATTTTTGTGGGTTGATACAATAACTCTACTGCACACTGCAAATGCTTCTTCCCATAGCTTTTTACTGCCTCCATCTTTCTGCGATGAAAAGAACCTTGACTTAGTCAGAGAGCTCCCAAACAGTTCGTCCAAGCAGGCACTAACATTCATTCCCAAGACTGGCAAACGCTCAGCTCCACCCCCGCACCTACCTTTCACCACCACTACCCCTCGCTGTCTGCAACTGAGAAAAACATACCATTTAACAAAGCGATTGGTATTCTATCCCCATATAACTCTCCTAATTGAGTGAAAATTAAATCAAATCTCTTCTCCTTTTCTGAAATGATTATTTCCCTCTTTGCCTCTCCCTCAAGGGCCCCATTAATAAAATAGCATTGTTGTTCTGCACTAGATGTCTGGGATGTGAGCATAGCTCGAATTTGTGCACTCCATTCCGAATATTTCAGCTCTGCTCCTGTACCTTTATATCTGGGGACCCAAGGTGCCCCTACAAAATATGGTTTTGTGACAGGTGCGAGTGCTGTGGTGAATAAAGTGAAGGTCCAAACAGTGATGTAACTTCCAAAAATGTCTGTGTTTATTTTAAATAACACAAAAGAACCACCCCTCTACCAGCAATTGTATCGGGGGGAACATGGCTGGCTTGCAGACCAAAACAAAACAATAGTCAATAATTCCCCAATCCACAGACCCATGCACAAAAGTGTGCTCTTTAATCTGCGAGTGGTGGTGGGTACTGGTGTCATGAGGTGAGGGTAGTGCTCTGTTTATGTGGGCTGGCTCCATGGCTGCAGCCCTTGGCTCCTTACTCCTTCTCTACAAACCACAAAACAAACAAAACACTCCGGCCGACGGTTACGTTCTCAGCGCAAGGCGGTGTACTGACGTAGCTGTTTCACCTGTGTACCCACAAAATCCTCCCTGCAATCAACCTATCACCATGGTTTCTTCAACAGAGGGCCATCCTGCAGCTGATTGCAATGGAGTCTTTCCGGGTACTTGCAACTACACGCTCCCCCTAATATGGTCCCCTTCCAGTTTCCATCTACAGTCAAGACGGCCCATCTAGGAGAAAGCATACCACCATCCTTACACAGCACCCTTTCTGGACGAGAGGGATATTTACAACAGAGACCCTTTCTCTCTATCACACAGTGTCATGGACATTGCGCACATAACCTGTTGGTTTTCTCCCTCCATGGCTTAAAAGCTGTCCACTTAGAGCTACAGATCAAGAATCCTGCCGGATGTCACACCCTCTCAGTAGTTGCGGCTACGCACCTAGTGATTTATTGGCACTAGAAACCCTGTTAAATAGTTTGTTTTATTTAAGTTCTAATCCTTGGTTGCACCATTTGCAGACAGTATTTCCCACACAAGGAGGGAAGACAGTTGTGCAATTTTACAGATTTTATTTGGTTCACAACAAAATAAAATATAAATCAGACAGACAGTACACCATCCAATCACAGAATGAAAGCAAAACTCAAGTCTTTCAGCCCAATAGTTCAGTTCTGCTGCAATATTCAATTGCCAGTCCTGTTGCAAACTCAAGACTTCCAATTCTTCAGGTAGATCCCTTCCACACAGGCCACAGCAATCGCCGGAAGAAAATATAAAAAAAAAAAAAAAAAAACAATATCTTTGGTCTGGTCTAGCAGCAGAAAGTATGGTATAAAAACAAAGGGATATATGGCTATAAAAACTGGCCAGATACAATAGTTCTAAACTAATAGGAGTTAAAAGACTGCTTAGCAGTATAACTATAAAAGCACTTCACAAAATATGCTGCTTCTAAAAGGGCTGGGTTTTAAATACAATGCAAATGCAGGAAAAAGATAATAAAACAGTATCTTCTGAAATAAAATAAAACAGGAGAAATAAGCTATAAAACCGGATTAAAATTATATTAATAAAACTTAGCTTTCGAGTGGGAAAGTGCCACACTGCTTTCCCCCACGCTTATTAGCCTCCACTGCAGCAGGCCACAGGACTGTGTAGCTCTCAAGCTGCTACTTGCTGTCACCCTTTGGCTGCAGCTAAATGGGATACCATTCTGTCTCGTCTCACGTTTCTTCACTCCACAACCACTTGCTCCATTTGGCTACCCAGCTAGCGTCCTTACTCCTACATTCTCCTTATTCTGTCTCTCTCTGTTAAAACTCTGCCTTTAAAAAGGACTGAAGGTGGGTTTAAAAATTAAAAGAACCAAACCTGTCGGGTGCAGCACAACTTCATCAATCAAGCCGTCATTCTATTAATTGTTTATCATCCTCCAGAGGAGGTTGGCGCACCCGCTATCTCATCCCTAGAGGGAAACAAAGTCTGCAATATTTTAGTTCCGTTTTCAATGGGGGTACGCACCTCCCATGGGTCAGTGTTCTGTAACTAAAAAAGTCTCATGCTCAACTCAGGTAAAGCAGAGTCTTTAAAACCAAAACAAAGTGCAATATATAATTTAAAAACACACACACACGTGAATATGAATGGAAAAATAGTGAAATTAAATAATAATAATAATAAGTACTCTCTGCACCAAGTGTAACTTTCCCCAGAGGACCATTTGGGGATGTGATAAAAAGCAGGATTGCAAGAAACTTGTTGTGCATGAACTGAGATGCACTGACAGGATCTCATGCAACACGTTCACTGATTGGCATGTTTGCAAACCTTGGTCCATTCACCTTCTTTATGTATTTTCTGAGGTGAGTCCAGGTCCTCTGTTAATCTGGCACAGATTGGCCTGATGCTGCAGGTGAAAGATATATTGCTGATTCAGCCTAAATTGCGGTGGCATGACTGAAGCCGAGCTTTGAAAAACTCTGTTGGATTCAAACGGAGCGTTCGTTCAGCATGCATTCCATGAATTCCATGAGTGTACAAGTCTGGGAAACACAAGGTCTAGTTTTACTCTGTCTTCCAGAGCGTCATTCTGTATGTGAAGCATTTGGTAAAGATCAGTAGCTGTACCTGTATGGGATGTATTGTGTAATTGTGGTAAATGACAGCCTTTTCATCCAGTTGAACCTTACGTAGCAAAGGTTCTTTGGGGTGAGGTTTTTCTTTGGTTATTTCCTCCACAGTGATTTCATTGTTAGTTTCTTCTTCATTATTTGAAGAAGAAACTAACCTGTTATATAGGTTATTATTATCCTCCTCCTGTGGCTGTGGCTCTGGTTTCACCTCATCTTCCTGAGGTGGGGAGAGGTAGTAGTCGGGCGACACGTGCCCGACCTTGCCAACTTCAAAACACCACTCCTCCCCCCTCAAGCAGGTTATGCAGATGTCCACCTTGCCAGATGCATGGTGGGGTTTGTGACCAGCCCTGCGCTGCTGCCACTTCTTCTTTCCCATCCTTCCTCCCTCTTCACTCCAAAAAAAATACTAATTATAATGATTTTTTTTTTTTTTTAAATGAAACTGCAGTACCCCTCTGCAGTACCTCTTCTGGCCTGAGTCCAGGAGGCGCTGGTGATCCCACTCTGGACACCATGTGTGACAGGAAATGGCGTTGCGGTGATCCAGACCAGAAGAAAGCACAACAAAAACAAAGGTACAGTAAAGCAAACAAAAAAATAAATAAAATATTTGAACAAAAATAAACACTTGCTCGCAGAGCAGAAATTAAACAATTAAACAAAAATAAATCTCGAACACAATTAATTAAGGTCCGGCTGGGCAGTAGCCTTCACGGATCCTTACATTCTTTTTAAATTTACTTTCTCCTCTTTCACTCCTCGCTTGCTCTCGTTCCTCCTCTGAACACCCACCCGGAGTGCGGAGAGCTGCAGGTATTTATACAGGTGACCATCCCCAGATTAGCAACAAATTAGTCACTTAACTAATTCGGGAGATGGTCACCTTCTGCACGAGTTTTATAAGCCCCATCCACACTGCAAAACAATAACAAAACTAAAAGCACAGCTACGCTGTCATACAAAATAATAAACAAACACACAGCGGTTCGCCGTCATCTATAAACACAAATATAAAACAATAAACAAATACAAAATAACAAACACGGACGGAGGGGGAGACCCTGTTCTAAAAATAAACAAACAATATGATTAAACAGCAGAGCTTTCCTACCGCCCTGCTACAGGCTATTTTGCTGGATCCAGAGTCGGCTACTTGCACAGAGTGAGTGGCACCCTGAACCAAAACGGCTACCACAGCATTTTGCAGCACCATGCAATACCCTCTGGTATATGCCTAGTTGGTCAGGGGTTCATCCTACAGCAAGACAATAACCCAAAACATATCTCCAGGCTATGTCAGAACTACCTTAGAAGAAAAGAACAAGACGGTAGGCATTAAATCATGGAATGGCTAGCACAGTCTCCAGACTTAAACCCCATCGAGCTGGTTTGGGATGAATTGGACAGAAGGATGAAAGCAAAGCAACCTACAAGTACAACACATTTGTGGGAACTTCTGCAACAGTTTTGGGAAGAACTTTCCTAATAATATTTGATTTCCATTGTAAAAAGAATGCCACGAGTGTGTTCGGCTGTTATATCTGCAAAAGGTGGCTACTTTGAGTAAAAAATTTAGATTAAATTTTGCTAAATAAAATGATTCCATGATTTCTTTTTTTATCTCCAATTGTTTATTTGTTCTATGCTTTAATTTAAGAGTACATTGAGACGTTAAACTGCGTAAATTTCAATAAAAACTGGAAAAATGGAGGTGTTCTAGAACCGGTAGTGTGTGTGTGTGTGTGTGTGTGTTATACATATATATATCTCATGAATGCTGCGATTTACCGTTAAATTTCTTGCATTCACATTGTTATTTCTGCCAATTTCCTCTGCTTCACGGCAGTTGTCAAATTCGGACATAATTTGCCTGTTATTTGCTTTCGTTTATTATATTCCTCCATAAATATTGTGTTTGTCTTCCTCTCTCCAGGTTGGGTTTCTTTTTTTTTTTTTTATCAGCCATACTGTAGTTTTCCTTAACTGCCCAAATGTTCCCATGGAGACAGGATTTACAGAATACAGTAAGCTACTCGCCTATTGGTTGTAATCTTACCCCCTTTTCACACTAGGAACACTTGTAAGTGTACAGCGTACAGTACCCTTACCAAGTGTGCTCTGTGCTTGTCAGTGGAAACGTCCTGGGATCGTTTCTCTTTCACACTGGATGTGTGCTGAGTACACTTGGAAATGTACTGAGTTCACTTCCGTCTTTTCAAGTGTACCGAGAACACTTCCCTTTCACATTACACATCTGCAATTGTACTGAGAACACACAAAAAAACAGCTAATAACTAATAAATAGCAAATAAAACAAAACTCGATACAGTTTGATACATGATACGTAAAAACATATGAATCTAACATTTGGCAGCCTTATTTTAATACAATAGTGTAGCGTGCATGGAGGTAGGCAGCAGCAGGGCTGGTAGGTGATGTAATCACAAAACAGCGATCTAAGCCCGATATACGCTCCTTGCAAAGGAGCCGGCTCTTTTGTACAGCGGTATCGGCGCTATGCTTCAGTACGAGAGGTCCCAGGTTCGTGCCCGTCCTCCTCCTGTGTGTGGATTGCCTCGCCCTGTGTGATGCACCTGCCTGTGTTAACCTATTTCGCTACAATATAATATAATATAGTAATAAAACATTTTGCACTTACTGTTCATAAGCCACTTATCACATGTATTTTTTTTTTTTTTTAACATATTCTATTCTGTGGTAGAAAGGTCCTTATGCAGCTGATCTATATGATGCAGTAGCAATATTACGATCTTGGCAAAACCGAACACAAACGCAATTGTGTTTTTTTATAGCACTGGGACAAATATGCATCTTAATTAAAATGTATTCACGTCACAGAATGTACAAATTAAAGTAAATATACAATTCAAACCACTGCATGAGATTGAGAGAAGCGTGATTGAAATAATACTATTATTTTTAATAACCCCATATTATTATTATTATAGCCTACTTCGTGTTCAGACTATCTTCTCGTGGGATCTGTTGTTTCCACAAAATATCACCTGGAGTTTGAAGTCTCTCAGCTACTGGCACTACTGTAAAAACAAATCTCAAGTTATTATTTGTTTATTATATAGGCCCGCCTAATATAACATGTATGACATAGTTAAATCTTATTAATGCTCGATTGTTTTAAATGTGGCGGTTTTTTAAAAATCTTTTTTTTTTTAAATAACTTTTAAAGTTTTCCATCTGATATCACAGTTAGCTAAAGCATAAGTACAATATTTCTACAGCTGCAGAAGAGGCAACGGAATGCTTTTCTTCATCTCCATGAAGTGACATCTTCAGTTTCAAGGTATGCTACCATGATGGCAATAATACTATTGTATACAAGTGTGGCAGGCTGGCGAGTGGATAGAGGCCCAGAGACAGTCTGCAGTTCAAAAAATAACAATTTTATTATAAATAAACAAAAATAAAGTGCACACGGGCAAAATAACAAATACTCAAACACAAATAAAGCAAAAACAAAACTCACAAAAATAAAGTTTCCAGGCTGGGCAATGCCTTCACTGGATTTAGAAAATTCAAAAAACCACAAAACAAACACCAACCTGCTTCCTCAGCTCCCTTCTCCAAATGAGAAGCTGAGGCCTCCTTTTATATCAGGTGGCTGGGCGCTGATTGATCGTTAATCAACCTAATCAACTAATCAACCCCAGCCACCTGAACATAATAAACCCAGGCAGGCAGGGGAAGTTAACCCCATCCCTGCCAATTTAAAAGGGCAGAGCTTTGCTCTGCCACAACAAGATTCTTCTGGTTTTAGTTCCAACTGAGTTACATCAGTTACTGAACTAAATATAATTGACACTTTGGTACACTTGATGTTCGCAACTGGACTGAGAACATTTTTCTTTCACACTGAAGCAAAAATAAGCAAATTGTTCCAGAACAGATGCAAACGTACCAAGACCACCTCTATCATGTGGTCTCGGGACGGTTTGTTTTAATCGTTCCCGGGAAACGTTGGGAGCTTTCTCACTTAAGGGCAAACATTCCAAACTCAAACGAACCTTACCGGGAAACGGAATATCAGACAAGTGTGAATGGGGCCTTTAATAGTCCATGCTTACTTAAGTGTTTTCCCTTATCTAAGGAGAGCGGTTAAGATGTTTTGTGCAACACCCTTAGGTAAGTGAAAAATACACAAGTGAAATACTTAATAAGATGTTTATGCAACTGGGCACTGGCAAATAAGGCACAGGAGTTTTCCATTGCGCTCAACAAAAATCCAATACTCTCCCACTCCAGTAAGAAGGTTCGATATTCATCTACAGATTTTCTTTTTCGCTTTTTTTTCTGCCATTAGAACAAAACAGAAGCTGGTCCTGTTCAAAGTAAAGATAACATTTTCCAAGCTTCTGTAACTCGAGTCCAGAATGTACAGTAAAGTAAGGGTGGATATGATTTGCTAGTTAGTTGCTATGTAACAAAAAAGTGTTGCTGCCATACTGCTGATTGGCTAAGGTTGGAAATGGATCAGCTTGTGATGGGAAAAAAATAGGTGGGAATTATTTAAGACGAGCACAGTGAGTTGGGAATTTTTTTATAAGGCGAGCAAAGCTGCTGGCATCAACAAATTAAAAGTAAATCAGCTCATTTTTGCTGTTTAATCTACTATTTGTTATTGTAAACAAGTAAAACCAGTGGTGTAGTGGTAAATAAAAAAAGTGGGTAAATGCCCCTGTTTGGTGGAGTTGAACAAATACACTGAACAGATAAACATGAACAGATACGTTGTTATTGTCTCTCGGGTAACAAGAGCCCCCCATACAGTTATTTCCACTCTCAGGTGCTGTTCACATGAAAAATCACAGACCCGACAGTGCTCTTTACGGGAACAATTCTGTGAGCATCCTTTTGCGGGCTAGGATGAAGGTTACTAGCACTGCCATGCAGCCTGCAATGAAAGTAAACAGAACATAAACAACCAATCACAGAACACACGCACAAACACACAAAGGACACACTGTCCAGTGGCCATGCTCCGGCCTATTCCTTCACAGCACTGAGAAAAAACGGCACTGTTTTATTTTTCTTAAATATGGCTGTGTTCCTAAATTCATCCACAGACGAGAATAATGAGCCGGAGTGAGTACCGCACAATTTTGGAGTGTGTATTTCCTTGATGGATCTCACGACTTAAAATTTTCCGCCCCCCTGGACCTTACAGGCACTTAGACCGCACCCCTAGTTGACCAGGAATTTTCGTGGCGCCTTACGCGTGACAAATAAAGAGTTGGTTAGTGTGTCGACTTAGTTGCGCACTCTGTGATTGTCGCTGCTCAACAGCACTATGGTGATGTACTCAACTCCTCGAGAGCTGGCTCAACGCTGATTCAACTAACTCACCGACTCAGATGGTGACACACATAACCGCGATCGAGCTGCTATATATAAAATATGAATGGTATTTAAATGATGGGATTTAAATGTAGACACTGATACCATTGTCCGATTTTAAAACGGTAATTGTTAATGTACGCACTTGATTTATTTTATTTATGTATTATGTAACAAATAAGACGCAGCAAATATGACAATGTAACTACAATCTATATAACAAAGTAATGCAGCATATTTAACAACGAAAAATTGTTTTTAAAATTTTGTATATTCTTTTTAGATTCTGAAGCTGCTGGCCTGATATGCAGAATTGTTCATTTTCAATTTTACCGTTTAGTTTAGGAATGCAGCATTAGATTATTACCATAACCCTGGTTCCCTGAAAGAGAATGGCAACCATTACCAAATGGGAAGAGCCATTCGGTAATGGTTGACTCTGACCGTCAATCACTGATCAGATATAAAAAAGCTGCCCTATCAGGGCCCTGCTGTGAGGGGGAAGTCCCTCCCAGCTGAAGAGGGAGGTCCTCACAGTAGCATATCGCCATTTTCTTTCGAAAACAGAGGTCAGCTGGGGACATGACCTTGAAGGGTAATGGTTGTCATTCTCTTTCAGGGAACCAGGGTCATGGTAATAACCTAACGTTCCCTTTCAATGGAATGACAACCATTACCGAATGGGAAGCTGTACCAAAGCAGCATTGCATAGCTCTTCTAAGGAGGCGCCATGTAGAAAAGCCCACAAAGTTGCCTGGCCCCTGGTAGAATGGTCTGTAATGTCTGTCCGTCTGTTCATACGCCAAGCATATAGCATCTGCCACCCAATGCTTCGATAGGGTCTGACCTCTAGAGCAGGACACATAGCAGACAAACAGCTGGTTGGACTGTCTCCAGGACTCCGTCCTATCCAAGCAACAGCACAGAGCCCGAACTGGGCATAGCGTGTGCTGTCTACGGTCCTCCTCTGACTCCTACCACCTTTGGCAAACAGGCTGGATTTGTTAATGTTACCTGCAAGTCATTTCCAGTGAAAGCCATACATGTGTCATCGATGGACAGCGCATGAAGCTCACTTACTCGTCTGGCAGACATAATGGCTATTAAAAATGCCACATTCAAGGAAACAGGGCGCAGTTCTACTGACGCCATGGGCTCGAATGGGGGATCCAAAAGGACCCGCAGTACCCGTTCTAGATCCCACATGGGGACCATACTTTTCATGGGAGGAGGAGGCCTCCAAGCACCTTTAAGAAATTGCACTGCCAGGAAATGTGTCCTGGGGGACACAGAGTCAATTTTGTCGTGGCACACTGATATTGCTGCCAGGTATACCGTCAAAGTGGACGCTGATTTTCCTGTGTCAAACAGGTGTTGTAAGAAGGTTAATAGAGTCTCAATAGGGCAAGTCACAGGATTGTGACCTTTGGCAATGCACCAGTCTTGGAAAACTTTCCATTTGTATGAGTATTGGACTCGAGTGCTTGGCACCCTAGCAGACTGTAGTGTTTCTACTAGTGCATCTGGCAAACCTCATCTGAATAGATGGCTCCGTTCAACGGCCACACCCATAGTTGGAACTGGGCTGGGTTTGGGTGCCATAATAGCCTCTCTGCTTGGCTCAAGAGGTCCTTGCGCAGCGGGAGCTGCCACGGCTGACCCGACAACATGTCGGAGAGGAGAGCAAACCAGGGCTGTCTCGGCCATCTGGGTGCAACCAGCAAAACCTGTGCTCTCTCCACCCTGATCCTCTCTAGTGTCAGACATAATAATGGTAGCGGAGGGAATGCATACAAGATCCCCTGTGGCCAGGGGTGAGTTAGCGCGTCTATTCCAAGGGGGCCCCCATCTCTCCATGGAGAACCATAGGGGGCAATGAGTGGACTCGGCTGTAGCAAAGAGGTCAACTCGTGCAGTACGAAACCTCTTCCAAATCTGTTTCACCACTTGAGGATGTAGTCTCCATTCCAAGCCGTCTGGAGCTCTTCTAGACAGGAGGTCTGCTGCCTTGTTGTCTGCACCGGGGAGGTGAACCACCCTGATGGAACGCAAGTGTCTGTGCGCTGCGTTGTGAAGGTCCGGCGTGCACAGGCTGCCTTGGTGGTTTAAGTAGGCTACTATTGTAGTATTGTCCGTCCAGACTAGTACATGTTTGTGGCATTTATGTGCACTTGCTGCCAATGTCCCTTCCACTGACCTCTTATTCTTCTCCCATTCCAGACCACTCCCCAGCTCAGGCTGCAGGTGTCTGTAGTGACCACTTCCCTTCTGTGAGGGGATCCGAGGGGAAATTAGAGGCGCAGATTGCCGGGACGGAGCCAAAACTCCAGTGTCTTCCGGCATTGTCTGGACACTCATACCAGCAGGTACTGATCTCAGACCGGGTGCACCTTGCGTATTTACCCAGGCTTGAAGCGGGTGCATTCTCAGCAGCCCTAGTGGAAGGGTTCTTGAGGCGGCTGCCATCTGCCCCAACAACCTTTGATATATTTTGACCTGTAGGAGAGCGTACTCTCTGAATAGGGAGAGTGTGGCCTCCAACGACCAAATCCTGTCTTCCAAGAGTGAGGCAAGCACACCCACAGGGTTCAGTTCGATCCCCAGGAACACTGTGGACTGAGACAGTACGAAGTTACTCTTCTGTTGATGTATTGAGAGCCTTAACTTCGTCACATGATCCATGACCTGTTTTGTGTGAGCCTCTGTGCGTCTTTTGGAATTTGCGCAAACTAACCAATCGTCCAAATAATTCAAGATCCGAATACCCCACAGCCTGAGTGGAGCCAGTTTACTCTAAAGCTTAGCTGATGCTTATCTTGGCGAGATACAAGTTGAAATCAGCATGAAGTTTAACAACTACTCTCATGTAATGGAAATCATGCCCACCTGCTGATTGAGGACCTCAGAATGGAGTGTGGTAACCAGTGGAATACCACCGGGATCAGTATTAGGTCCTCTGCTATTCCTAATCTACATTAATGGTTTAGATTCTGGTATAGTAAGCAAACTTGTTAAATTTGCAGACGACACAAAAATAGGAGGCATGGAAAACACTGTTGCAGCAGCAAAGGTCATTCAAAATGATCTAGACACGATTCGGAACTGGGCAGACACATGGCAAATGACATTTAAGAGAAAAGTGTAAGGAACTGCACACAGGAAATAAAAATGTGCATTATAAATATCATACAGGAGATACTGAAATTAAAGGAGGACTAAGTTTTTGTTGACTCAGAAATGTCTTCATCTAGACAATGTGGGGAAGCTATAAAAAAGGCTAACAAGATGTTCGGATACATTGTGAAAAGTGTTGAATTTACATCAAGGGAAGTAATGTTAAAACTGTACAATGCACTAGTAAGACCTCATCTTGAATATTGTGTGCAGTTCTGGTCACCTCGCTACAAAAAGGATATTGCTGCTCTAGAAAGAGTGCAAAGAAGAGTGACCAGAATTAGTCCGGGTTTAAAAGGCATATCATATGCAGACAGGCTAAAAGAATTGAATCTGTTCAGTCTTGAACAAAGACGACTACGCGGCGACCTCATTCAAACATTCAGAATTCTAAAAGGTATTGACAATGTTGATCCAAGGGACTTTTTTGACCTGAAAAAAGAAACAAGGACCAGGGGTCACAAATGGAGATTAGACAAAGGGGCATTCAGAACAGAAAATAGGAGGCACTTTTTTACACAGAGAATTGTGAGGGTCTGGAACCAACTCCCCAGTAATGTTGTTGAAGCTGACACCCTCCATCCATACCGTGATATACCTGGCTGTGTGGCATGGAGCATTGTCCTACTGGAAAAACCAATCCTCAGAGTTAGGGAACATTGTCAGAGCAGAAGGAAGCAAGTTTTCTTCCAGAACAACCTTGTACTTGGCTTGATTCATGCCAAAGCTGCCCGATTCCAGCCTTGCTGAAGCACCCCTAGATCATCACAAATCCTCCACCACATTTCACAGTGGATGCGAGACATTGTGGCTTGTAGGCCTCTCCAGGTATCTGTCTAACCATTAGACGACCAGGTGTTGGGCAAAGCTGAAAATTGGACTCATCTGGGGTGCTTCAGCAAGGCTGGAATCGGGCAGATTTGTCTTTGTGAAGGGCGCATGAATCAAGCCAAGTACAAGGTACAAAGTACAATATATGTGTGTGTGTGTGTGTGCGCAAAACACAGGATTTGCAGTGAAGTGCCATAGCGTATGTTTATTATGTACAGTGGTTGGCAAAACAAACAAACTTACTCCAGCAAGGAGTGCTGACTAACCACCTGTCCATATCTGTTTCCCTCTACAGAAAACAATTGGTAATTTTACCTGCAGCACAACTATTCCACACAGTTGAGTACTTACGGACATCTTTCAGAAACATCATATCTCACTCTACAACTATCTCCCTGGTAGTCTTCCCCATGAACTGGATACGAGGCAGCCGTTATACAGCCAGGACCCTGCCCTAACAAGACACACTTGTGTTCTGCTACACAATTAACTTCGGACATTTTGACTATGGCCTTCTTAAAAATGTAGTCTTTTAGTCGGCAGCCATTTTACCTCTGCACACAGTACCCAGTATACAGACAGTTATTTATTGTTTTCATTCTGTTACGTATACATTGTTACACACTTTAACATACATCCCACAAATCACTGTCTGTCACTATATATATATATATATATATATATATATATATATATATATATATATATATATACACACATATACACACACACACACACACACACACACACAACAACACCAACCACCACCAGCAGCATACACAGTGTTTACAGATGTATCATATGCAGGTTTTTCCCCCTGTATAGCTCTCAGAAGTAAGTCTTACCTAGAGAACCTCTGGTACAACAAAGTATAAGCTGCACTCTTCCCCAGAGAACAAAACTAAGTATAAATCAAGGTCTTTCTAGCTCATTCTCAGTTTGTAACACATTTACATATAAATGTATCCTTTCAACAAACAGGTGTACATTAGAGATAGCAGTAAACAACTGGCATTGTCCTTGTAAAAAAAATCTTAAAAAATAGACATAACAATTAACACTATAGACAAATCTACTGTACAGACTTATCCAGAAGACAAACCTGTCTAGAAAATATACAAGCATGACTAAACTAACACTACAAAGATAACTATAGATTCCTATAAACAAATATTTAAAAAAAAAAAAATGTAGACAGATCTATAGGTGAATTGAAAAGTTAGTTTTTTGTATATTTTCTATAAGGGGTGGCAGTAAGTATGTCAGGGAGAATGCTATCATATCTCTAAGAATAAGAGAGCTATACTTTAGAAACACTCAATGGTAGAATATGTAGTATTTCAACTTCTCAATGAATTTCACCTTTGAAGACGTTGAGAGAAATAGAACAGCCCTGGTTTTATGAAAAATGATTCTAATATGTTTCACACTTTTCTGCAGAAAGGTAAGGTGGCTTCTCTCTGAGGTCTTGCCTAATTGCTCGGAAATGAGGCAATGACTGAGACCAGAGGCTGCCGTTCACAAAGTAAGAAATCGTTACGTTATTACCATAACCCTGGTTCCCTGAAAAAGAATGACAACCATTACCGAATAGGAAGAGCCCTGTCTGACTGTCAATCACTGAGCATCTATAAAAAAGCTGCCCTATGAGGGCCCTGCTGTGAGAAGGAAGTCCCTCCCACCTCCTACTGAAGAGGGTCATCCTCACAGTATCATATCGGCATTTTTTTTTTTTTTTTTAAATCGGAGGTCAGCTGAGGACACAACCTCAAAGGGTAATGGTTATCATTCTTTTTCAGAGAACGTTCCCTTTCAATGGAATGACAACCATTACCCAAAGGGACGCTGTACCAAGGCTGTCTTGGCTCCAGATTACCGACAGTACAGCCTCACTGCAATAGCCTCAGAGCCCTCATAACACCTAAGGGCATGCCGCCTGCAACACCCTAGAGCCCAGAGAGGGCCTCGCTCGGTTTGCAACATCAAGGCGGTAAAAACACGCAAATGTCTGACTACCTGTCCACGTATCAGCATTGCACTGCGCATCCAAGGAGATACCATGAAGGAAAGTCCACAAAGTTGCTTGGCCCCTAGTAGAATGGGCCGTACTGTGCCCTGGCAAGGGGGAGTCAGTCTGTTCATACGCCAAGCATATAGTATCTGCCACGCAGTGCACTAGACATTGTTTCGATAGAGCCTGACTTATAGAGTGGGTCCCATAGCAGACAAACAGCTGGTTGGACTGTCTTCAGGACGATATCTTATCCAGGTAACAGCGCAGAGCCCGACTTGACGTGTGCAGTACAAAACCTCTCCCAAATCAGTTTCACCACCTGATGGTGCAGTCTCCATTCCGAGAGAGAGAGCTGTCTGGAGCTCTTCTGGACAGGAGGTCTGCTGCCTTGTTGTCCACACCAGGGAGGAGAAATACTTCTGCAAACCACTGTATGTCTGATCTACCACCTAGTGTCTATGTCCATATTTATAAAGACAATAATTCTCAAAATCACTGGTGATGCTGAGAGCTCAAGGTTAAAGCTTTTATCTATCTGTCAATTCCAATTTGTCTCCTTTGACAATTATTAGGAAAGAAAGCGCAATATTAATTTTAATTAGGCAGGGATGAATGGCAGGATATCCTGATTGGCATTTACAGTTGTTTTGTATTAGCCTGAGATTTTAGTTCCCTCTCAATGGAATGACAACCTTTACCGAATGGGAAGAGTCCTCTCTGACCGTCAATCACTGAGCATATATAAAAAAGCTGCTCTAGCAGAGACCTAACATAAGAACATAAACATAAGAAAGTTTACAAACGAGAGGAGGCCATTCGGCCCATCTTGCTTGTTTGGTTGTTAATAGCTTATTGATCCCAAAATCTCATCAAGCAGCTTCTTGAAGGATCTCAGGGTGTCAACTTCAACAACATTACTGGGGAGTTGATTCCAGACCCTCACAATTCTCTGTGTAAAAAAGTGCCTCCTATTTTCTGTTCTGAATGCTCCTTTGCCTAATCTCCATTTGTGACCCCTGCTCCTTGTTTCTTTTTTCAGGCTGAAAAAGTCCCTTGGGTCGACACTGTCAATACCTTTTAGAATTTTGAATGCTTGAATTAGGTCGCCACGTAGTCTTCTTTGTTCAAGACTGAATGATTCAATTATTTTAGCCTGTCTGCATATGAGATGCCTTTTAAACCCGGAATAATTCTGGTTGCTCTTCTTTGCACTCTTTCTAGAGCAGCAATATCTTCAACATATAACAAATGCAAATTAAGCAAGAGCAATATACAACTAATAAAATCACACTCACACACAGTACTGATTTTATATAAAACTAATGTTTATAAAGGGGATTCAAGTTAAACTAATACAATGAACTGCAGGTAAGTAAATTGTACATACAATGTAAACAATGCCAACAACAAAATACTTTCCCCAAAATGTAACTTATTTTAAGTCACTAAACAGTAACTAAAAACTATGCTTCAGTTGTATTTAACTCAAAAAGGTACTCTTCTGATATATTCAAATCAAAATAAACTCTAGTGGAGTGCACTCCAGCCCCACGTGTAACACACAGGTAGACAGACGAAGAAACAAACACTGTTGCAGGCCTGAATCGTGGCTCGGGTACGTTGTGGCCTAAAAATAAAACAAAATGGCCCCTTCACAAGCTTTATTGAGAACACACAGTTACGCTTGCTATTTTAAAAGAAACACTTGGTGGAAAAACTCACAATTCCGAAAGGCTTCTCCCAGTTGCAGCTCTCGATTGTTTGCGGTCTCGGGATCATGGCAAACCTCTGTCGCTGAAGTCTACCTCGCTCTCTCTCTCTCTATCTGGAAACGTGGTCCTTCTCAAACACTGTCCAGCCGCTTCTCAATTGCTTCGTTTATTTTACGATCTAGTCACTGTCTCTTTACTTTCATTTCAAGCACGTATTAACGGTGCTTGAACTTAAATTTTGCAATACAATATGTTGTTTTAACAATACTGTATATACTAATGCCTAAAGAAAGTAACTCGTAATGACAAACCTACGCTGCTTAAAGTAAAACACAAGCTTGATACGTGAACTCAAAAGAAATAAAAGCAGAAGTAACAGAATACTCTTCTGAAACTGGTTTAAACTAAAGTACTGTCTACTAAAGTTTATAGGAATTTCCTGACTTAAGAAATCCTCACTTTTACTCTGCTGAATCACTTACTCTATACTGCTCTATTTTAGCTTATTTTTTCAGACTCCCTTCTATTTTTTTTTTTTTTTTTTTTTTAACTTTTTCCCTGAGACTCCCTCCCACTCTTTCAGAGACGATTTCTATTGGCTCTCGGGAGATCAGTTTAACACGTGACGCCTCACTGGCCATGAGAACACCTCTTCTCCCTCTTAGTCTACTCTGCTGCAAAACAGCTCCTAAAGCCATCCATATGTAGTCTATACGGAATTTCTGTATATACGTTAGTAGCATTTTACCACTGGGCTACATATATATATATATATATATATATATATAAAAATACAAAACTGAAAGATCAGAATTGGATAAGTCTCCACCCCTCTGAGTTAATACTTGGTGGAAGCACCTTTGGCAGCAATTAAAGATGTGAGTCTGTTGGGATAGGTCTCTACCAACTTTGCACACCTAGATTTGGCAATATTTGACCATTTTTCTTTACAAAACTGTTAAAGCTCTGTCAAGTTCCTTGGGGAGCGTTGATGGACAGCAATCTTCAAGTCATTCACAAAGTTTTTCTTGGATTTAGGTCGGGGCTCTGACTGGACCACTTATGGACATTTACCTTTTTGTTCCTTATCCACTCCAGTGTAGCTTTGGCTGTGTGCTTTCGGTCCTTGTCATGCTGAAAGAAACTTTGATCCCAGTTTCAGCTTTCTTGCAGAGGGCAGCAAGTTTTCCTCAAGGACTTCTCTGTACTTTGCTCCATTCAGCACTTTCGCTGTGGAAAATTGTGTGGCTGAAGCCCCGGAACCTGCCAACCACGAAGGCGTGGGGGGTGAAGGACCTCCCACCATGGCCGCCACCATGGACACCTTGCTCTCCCTCTTCCGGGATTTTGAGACTTAGGGAGAAGTGGCCGTTAGGACCAAGTGTGCTTTGCACAAGGGGGGGGATATGTAACAGGACTAAGAGCCCTGTACATTTTTATTTATTTTTAGAACGGGGTCTCCCCCTCCACCTGTGTTGTGTTATTTTGTATTTGGTTGTATTATGATTTATTTATTGTATTTATGATGGCATAGCCATGCGTTTGTGTTGTTATTGTTTTGTTTTTATTTGAAACGTGTTCTGGCAGAGGTGAGGTCGGTAGCTCGTCCTCTGTCAGGAGTAATTTAAAAACTTGTGCCGAGGGGTAATGGATTTAATTAGCTAGTAATTATTCTCTCGGCCATGGTATAAAAAGCCTGCAACTCTCCAGGTTCCGGGTGGATGTTCAGAGGAGGATTGGGAGAGCGACAGGATAGAGAGAGATTTAAATAAAACAAATGTATAGGATCAGTGAAGGCGATTGCTAGTTTGACCTGTATTATTGTGTTTGTGACTTGTTTTGTTTATTTTATTTTGCTCTGTGTGCAGAGTTTTTGTGTTTTAAATGTTTTATTTTTGTATTTAAATAAACAACACGCTGAGTCTTTTTGCCCTGCAGTACCTTGATTGTGTTTTCCTTCCTGCATCTGGCCTAACGTCACCACTCACCGCCAGCCTATCACACAGCCTTTAAAAGAACATGAAAGCAGTGTGGTATCCCGCTTGCAGCTTGTTCAGAATACCACCACTAGAATTCTGACAAAAAACCCTATTTTGGCTTCTTTACACTGGCTCCCTCTGCAGTATAGAATTGATTTTAAGATTTTACTGTTAACTTACAAGGCCCTCAATGGATTAGGACCTAGTTATTTGAGTTACTGACCCTGTATCTTTCAAAACGCACTCTGAGATCACACGAAGTGGGGCTGCTGGTTATTCCTAGGGTCAACAAAAGCAAGACAGGAGTTAGGGCTTTTGCTTATAGAGCTCCTAAATTATGAAATGCTTTGCCTTTATTTGTCGGGGAAGCTGGGACCATCAAGAATAAAAACACACTTTTATAAAATGGATTTCTTATCTTAGTGGGTTTTAATGTAACTTTAAAATTGCTGATTTTGTATTGTGTATACTGTTATTTAAATCTGTCATTTAAATGGTCTAACTGTGGCAATTGTATGTATGACATGGTATACAAATGTATTATGGTTTATTAGACGTTTATCTAATGCAAAGGTGTTTTTTAACTTTGAAGTTATGATACATGTATATATGTTGTAATGTAGCCTCTCCATAGTCCGCTTGTTTGCTATTTAGAACATAGACCCAGACACAAGAATTGCACAATGAAGCACTTTCGTGCACTTTTATTTTTACAACACAAAATAAACACAGCAAAACCCTAGCTTAAACGCAGAGCCTAACTGCATTTGAAACAGTCCCTAACTATCAGACTGGATGGTTAAGCCATTAACAGTAACAAACACTTTACACAATACCTTTCTTTGTTTTTAACAGCACTTGTCTTCATAAACCATCTCCCTGGTGATCTCTCTTCTAATAGTGCTAGAAGCTCCTTTTTATAGTATGTGGCTGTTCCCAATTGACACCAATTATCTCTTTTGGGAACAGTCACATTCTCACATGTTTTTGGCAGGGACAGGAATTAGCCACGTCCATGCCAACCACCACAAAAACACAACCACCACCTTTATTTACAGAACATAAGAACATAAGAAATTTATTCGGCCCATCTTGCTCGTTTGGTTGTTAGTAGCTTATTGCTCTCATGCTTCTCAGGGTGTGCTTCAACAACATTACTGGGGAGTTGATTCCAGACCCTCACAATTCTCTGTGTAAAAAAGTGTCTCCTATTTTACAATATTCAAGATGAGGTCTTACTAATGCATTGTACAGTTTTAACATTACTTCCCTTGATTTAAATTCAACACTTTTCACAATGTATCCGAGCATCTTGTTAGCCTTTTTTATAGCTTCCCCACATTGTCTAGATGAAGACATTTCTGAGTCAACAAAAACTCCTAGGTCTTTTTCATAGATTCCTTCTCCAATTTCAGTATCTCCCATATGATATTTATAATGTACATTTTTATTTCCTGCGTGCAGTACCTTACACTTTTCTCTATTAAATGTCATTTGCCATGTGTCTGCCCAGTTCTGAATCTTGTCTAGATCATTTTGAATGACCTTTGCTGCTGCAACAGTGTTTGCCACTCCTCCTACTTTTGTGTCGTCTGCAAATTTAACAAGTTTGCTTACTATACCAGAATCTAAATCATTAATGTAGATTAGGAATAGCAGAGGACCTAATACTGATCCCTGTGGTACACCGCTGGTTACCACACTCCATTCTGAGGTTTTTCCTCTAATCAGTACTTTCTGTTTTCTACATGTTAACCACTCCCTAATCCATGTACATGTGTTTCCTTGAATCCCAACTGCGTTCAGTTTGAGAATTAATCTTTTGTGCGGGACTTTGTCAAAAGCTTTCTGGAAATCTAAATAAACCATGTCATATGCTTTGCAATTATCCATTATCGATGTTGCATCCTCAAAAAAATCAAGCAAGTTAGTTAGGCACGATCTCCCTTTCCTAAAACCATGTTGACTGTCTCCCAGGATACTGTTACCATATAGGTAATTTTCCATTTTGGATCTTATTATAGTTTCCATAAGTTTGCATATAATAGAAGTCAGGCTTATTGGTCTGTAGTTACCTGGTTCATTTTTGTTTCCCTTTTTGTGGATCGGTATTACGTTTGCAATTTTCCAGTCTGTCGGTACCACCCCTGTGTCAAGAGACTGCTGCATGATCTTTGGTTAGCGGTTTGTAAATTACTTCTTTCATTTCTTTGAGTACTACTGGGAGGATCTCATCCGGCCCAGGGGATTTGTTTATTTTAAGAGCTCCTAGTCCCTTTAACACTTCTGCCTCAGTTATGCTAAAGTTATTTAAAACTGGATAGGAACTGGATGACATGTGGGGCATGTTGTCAGTATCTTCCTTTGTAAAAACTTGTGAAAAGTAATCATTTAACATATTTGCTATTTTTTTTTTCTTCCTCTACGATTTTGCCATTTGTATCTCTTTAACATTTAATCTCTTCTTTGAATGTTCTCTTGCTGTTGTAATATTGGAAAAACATTTTGGAATTGGTTTTAGCTCCCTTAGCAATGTTTATTTCTATTTCTCTCTTGGCCTTTCTAACTTCCTTTTTGACTTGCGTTTGCAGTTCCGTGTACTCTTTCTGCGTACTTTCTTTTTGGTCCTTTTTTAATGCTCTGTAAAGTGCCTTTTTTCGCTGAATATTTTTTTTAATTGATCTATTAAACCATTTTGGCAATTTAGTTTTACATTTAGATTTGTCTACTTTAGGGATGTAATTGTTTTGCGCCTCTAGTACTACATTTTTGAAGAACAACCATCCTTCTTCTGTGGGTGTTTTCTCTATTTTACTCCAATCTACTTCTGTTAGTCTCTGTTTCATGCCTTCATAGTTTGCTTTTCTAAAATTGTAAACCTTAACTTTAGTCTTTACTTTTGGGGATTTAAAAAACACTTCAAATGAGACCATGTTATGGTCTGAGTTTGCCAGTGGTTCTCTGACCTCTGTTTTAGTTATTCTGTCTTCGTTATTTGAAAAGACTAAATCAAGGCATGCCTCCCCTCTAGTGGGTGCCTTCACAAATTGTGTTAGGAAGCAGTCATTTGTCATTTCCACCATTTCTATTTCATCCTTCGCGCTACCCACCGGGTTTTCCCATTTTATTTTGGGGAAGTTGAAATCCCCCATTAGTATGGCTTCTCCTTTGCTACACACATTTCTAATGTCATTGTATAACAGATTATTGTGCTCACCGTCTGAATCTGGCGGTCTATAGCATGCTCCTATTATTATGCCTTTTGAATTTTTGTCTGTTATTCTGACCCATATTGATTCGGTTTTATTTTCTTTATCCAGGTTTAACACCTGGGCTTCAAGACTGTTTCTTATGTATAGCGCTACCCCTCCTCCTCTTCTGTCCTGCCTGTCTTTCCTATACAGTGTATACCCACAAATATTATATTCGTCCCCATCACTCTCAGATAACCACGTTTCTGTAACACCTATCACATCATAGTTACCTGTTAGTGCAGTAGCTTCAAGTTCTAGAATTTTGTTTCTGATACTTCTAGCATTTAGATAAATACATTTAATGGTTGTCTTACCTGAGTTGTTGTTCTTGTTTTGATGCGGTCTCCCTTCTGTTTTTTTTGTTGATTTCTCCCCCCTTCCTTTCTAGTTTAAATGCTTCTGAACCTGCTCGAGGATCTTTTCTCCGAGTAGACTGGTTCCCTTGTTATTTAAATGCAGTCCATCCCGTCTATACAGATAGTCCTCGTTGTAGAATGTGGTCCAATGATCAAGATAGGTGAAGCCTTCCCGTGTGCACCACGTCTTCAGCCATGCGTTTTGATTAATTATTTCCAGCTGTCCATATGGTCCTTTGCAAGGTGCGGGTAGTATACCAGAAAATACACAGTTTTGGTTTTCTCTTTTAATTTCCTTCCTAGCTCTCTGAATTTGTTTTGCAAGGATTTTGGTCTGTCTCTTCCAATGTTGTTTGTACCGATGTGGACGACTACTACCGGGTCGTCTCCTGTTCGTTCCAGGAGCCTGTCCACGTTCTCAGTGATGTGCTTGACCGAGGCTCCCGGAAGGCAGCACACTGTTGTAGTAAGGGGGTCCAAACTGCGAATTGAACTTGCTGTGTTTCTCAATATGGAGTCCCCAACAATCATGACCTCCCTTCTTTTTGCTGTCTGGTCACCACTGTCAATGGGGTCCTGGATGTTGTTCCTTTCATTCTCTTGTTGTTGGTTCTGCTCATCAAAATTCTGAAGTGACTCAAATCTGTTGGTTGTTTTGATTTCTGGTGGTTGTGTTTGACGAAGTTTTTCTTTTTTTTTTTTTTCCCTGCTTCTGCCTACCTGAACCCAGCTGTTCTGACCTTCTATCTCCCTGGTGGCTTTCAGTCTGTTAGGGGTGATGCAGACTTCCATGAATTGTGGGTGTGCCAGTTCCTCAAGATCCTGTTGCTGTCTCACTTCTTCCAGCTCCATTTCTAGCATACTTACTAGTTTATGCAAATCCTGGATCGCGCGGCACTTTACGCACACTTGGTTTAGCTCTGCTGGGTTTTCTCGGATTTCCCACATCAAGCAGGTGTCACAGATTACTGGCTTGAAGACCATGTTGAGGTTTTTTTTTTTTTTTAAGTTTAGTTTCTTCTGCAGCCGTCAACCTGCTTTCAAACTGCTTCGAAACTGCTCTGTACTTTTCCACGCCTGTACTTCTCCCACTCGCTGTCGCTGGGAAGACTGCCTCGTTTAACTGCGTTGTTCTGCTGTGCTGTCGGCTCCTCCCCTCGCCCGTGTCTCAAAACGGCGCTGAATTTGAATCAGCTGCTCCGAGTTTCAGCTTGTTTGTTATCAGAAAAACACACGCGGCTGTTTGACTTTGAGCTGCTGCTGTGTTTCCCCAATGTCCTCTGTTTTCTGATTAAAGCAATTCAAGATGCAATTTCTCCTTTCTGCTTCGAAACTGCTCTGTACTTTTCCACGCCTGTACTTCTCCCACTCGCTGTCGCTGACATGGCTATGACAATTTTTGGCTATGACAATTTTTTTCCTAAATTATTATTGACTACTAAATCATAGAGACCCTGTTGATTTCCCTCTCCCTGATGACAGTACCACAAGATACATGTCCATGTAATCAAAAGCATGGAGTGCAGCAAGAACTGTGCTCACTAACCATTATTTTCAATAGGAACAAAAAATATTTTATTTAATTATACACATTCACAATACAACTAATAATAATAATAATAATAATAATAATAATAATAATAATAATAATAATAATAATAATAATAGAAACCCTGTATCAATCCCTTCCAGTTTATTCACCCTGTTCTTATTACGCTATTTTTAGTTTTAGGATTTTAATTTCCAAATCAAGTTTTTCTCATTCCCTTTTGCAATTCCAGTACTTCAATAAAAATCTATTTTTTTGTACTTGGTTGGTGGGAATGGGGCTGTCTCTTCAGAATCTGTAATAATTCAGTTCTTTTTGTACGTATAAATCATGTGATTTGTTAATTTTGTAAGTGGGTGTCAAACACCTGAAACATTAAGCCTGGCTATATTGTGGAAATGTTTAACTGTTTATAAACAAGGGGACACGTAGGCAAAGTGTATTTCAAAAACTTTACCAATAAAGAAAATATACAAAATGTGTGTGTATATATATATATATATATATATATATATATATATATATATATATATTTTATTTTTTTTTTAAATCCACAAGCTATAGTATTCATAAGGCTGAATGGGTGTCCTCACTGCAACGTCAGTAGCAATATGCTGTGTTATTTGTTTTTAGTTGTAATGTTCATTTTGTCAAAATTTAGGCAAAATGAGCAATTCATTTCTTGGGATACGTGTGCTTTATACTGTAGAAAAACTTATTTGGCACAGTGTCGATCTCAAAGGAGTCTTGCTGCAGTTCCACAGAGTCGTTAAAATGCCTCTGTAATGTATATACAATTTCACTGCATGGTTCAATAAAAAAAAAAAAATATATAGTATATTTACCAAAGCAAGATTTATACTGTCTTAAAATTGAATGATTACCAGACCTCCACTAGGACAAAGTAGGAAGCAGATTTTATTTTTTTTTTTAATTTCATTTACAGTCAGTGCTATTTTGTCTGGGTTGATGGTATTTACCCATCCAGTAATTTCCTGCCAGGCTTTATTTTTGTCTGAGTTTTTTAATGACACCCTTAACCTCCCCAATATTATTTCTTTTTTTAATAATTACTTCTTCTACCAATTATTCTTCTTCACTAAAATGTATTTTCTTCATTTTGCCTCATTTTTTTTTTTCCAAACAGACTTGGAAAAAATAAGACCGGTCTTCATTGCTTGATGTCATTTGGTATTCTATTTTACATGCAAAGTAAATTGATTTGGCTATCTTCATATCACTTTTACTCATCTGTTCATTTATGCTAGTTTGCTTTCATTTTATACTCTTGCTTCTGCATGTCTGTATTCTCTACTAACATATCTAAACAGTGTTAAAGTTGTTTCTCTCTCTCTCTCTCTATAGTGTATCTGTGACTTAGAAGAGTTTTAAATGTTATGCTAAGCTATCCTCAACAGGGTTCAACCTTAATTGAGTTTTTGGACTTTTAGATTGGCAGTTAGATACTGGTGGTGGGTTGTTTTAGAGATTTATATTTTTGGTAGGTTTAGCACTACCTACCTAGCACCCAAACTGGTAAGCAACCGTCACAGAATTTGACACCCGAACAGGGATCCAGAACTAGAGAATGAGTCAAAATGGCTTCAGAACATTTTGCACAGTTCATGGCATAAAGTTGAGGTCATGAAGGGCCAGGTAACGTTTCCTTCATTATGCGTGAATATTCAGGGGCACCAAGGCAGTTTAGGGGGCAAAAAGACAAAACATAAAATCAACCCAAGAAAACCAAAGTGATTTCATACTCATTCATAAAACAACAAAAAAGAAATACAGAGCTTATTATGTTGATGAAATAGTAATTCAAACAAACACATATCAGTGTTTTCTGAGTGATTCACACACTAATTGAAACAGAAATAAAATGTAGGTAACTTTTCAATTATAAAAATCAAATGGTATAAAAAAAAAAAAAAAAACTTTCATAATGAGAAAATACAATGGTTAATTTGGCAAAAAATAAATACTCATTTCATACTCATAGGTATTTTTACTGAACTCGGTCACACACCACTAATACATAGATTAAACTAGAGCAGGAGTGGCCAACCTTTCACAGACCAAGAGCCAAGGAAATAAAATGTACAGTGACAAAGAGCCACAAACTTTAAAATGTGCTTAATTTAGCATTTCACTGATATTTCTTATTACAATTACTATCATACACACTATTAAATGAAACTGACCTTTATTTTTTCCAGTACATACATAATATTGCTGTCCAGACAAATACATTTTCACTATATATAAAAGCATATTTTTGTTTTTGTTTCTCATTTGGGTGAGTAGCTAACTTTCGATATATTCATATAGCACATAAACGCAGGATCTGTACTCTGTGTGACTTTTGGCATTCTTTAGTTACCCACATTGTTCTGAATGCAACTGTAGTTCACTAATTTATATCTGAGATGGATACATTCTATTATGTGATGTGAGAGCTGCAGGTCTGAAATTTGCTTTTGCAGTTGATTGTTGTTTGGGTATAGGATAGCAATAACATCCCTAAGGCAAGTTTTCACAAACTCACCTTTGGAGTAGGGTTTTTTTGTATGGGCAATGTTCCAGGCCACTTGTTAGGACTTAGGAGTAGGCTAGAGTCGCAATCTCAGGTTGTTTGGCAAATTTGGTCAAAATTTACATCTGTTTATCCTTTTACTGTTACTGACAGCAGTCATTTTGACCAGTACATTTTTCAGATAAAACTCAAAAAATGTATTCATGAACAGAATACATAACATTTGTATAGCAGAAACACTATATTTAAATGGAAATGAGCATATATAGTGCGTGACTATCGTGGCGGTTCTAGCGTTAACTTTTGAAGAGAGAAGTTTAGAATCTTTTGGAAATTCTTTGTCAATGCGGACATGGTTTGTAGTGAAATAACGCTGCAGATTTGAAAATTTGAACTGTGACATAAAGGTAAGTACCCAGTTGCATAACACCTTAATTGAAATTCCCCTCTTAGTTTTCCCAAATGTTCTACTTACGTAATATTTGTATTTAAGTATTTCTCTTAAGTTAGTTAACCGTTGCACAAAACAACTTTAGGGGATTAAGTGAAAATACCTAAGTGTCGAATTGAGGCCCCTTAAAAAAAAAAAAAAAAAAAAAAAAGGTATGGCAGCATTTTTCGAAATTGAAGATGACAGAGCCACACTTAGCAGAAGGATTTGCAGAGAGAAAATCCTTTGGTTTTAATGGATGACAAGCAATTAAGAACAAACTATTGAATTGATCAAAATACTGCCTTTTAAATATCTGTATAATGCTGGAATCAGATTAACAACCCCATACAAAAAGAAATCACGCATTGCTCCATGTTTAAATACAGGTAACACTTTGTTTTTCGCAACTAGTGGCTTTTTATTACTATACACATGTACACTTAAAACAAAAAAAAAAAAAAAAAAAAAAAAAAACACATTTGGCCGGTTGCATAACATCTTAAATGAGATTAATGTTTAATTCTGCTAAATACAAGATACTGCTCTCACTTTTGCTGCGAACAGCCATACAAATTGTTTAAACAAATATGTTTAGTGTACATTTTTTGTATTTACCTGTGTTTTGTGATACTCTTCTGAAATATATATTTCACCTCTATATTAATCTCGTGAATGCTGCGATTTACCGTTAAATTTCTTGCATTCACACATTCAGTTATTTCTGCCAATTTCTTCTGCTTCATGGCAGTTGTTAAATTCGGACATAATTTGCCTGTTACTATGCTTTCTTTTATTATATTCCTCCATAATTATTATGTTTTTCCTCCTCTATCCAGTTTGGGTTTCTTTTTATTTCTTTCTTTATTTTTATCAGCCATACTGTAGTTTTCCTTAACTGCCCAGATGTTGCCATGGAGACAGGAGTTGCAGAGTACAGTAAGCTACTCGTCTATTGGTTGAAATCATAAATAGTCCATGCATACTTAAGTGCTTTCCCTTAGCTTAGGAGAGCGGTTAAGATGTTTTGTGTAACACCCTTAAGTTTTTCCCTTAGCCAAGTGAAATACTTAATAAAATGTTTTAAGGGAGCGGGTGGCAAACAAGGCACAGGAGTTTTCCATTGCGTTCAACAAAAAAAATACATTCAGATTTTCTTTTTCAATATTTTTTTCTGCCATTATGAACAAAACAGAAGCCGGTCCTGTTCATAGTAAAGTTAATGGTTTCCAAGCTTCTGTAACTCGAGTCCTGATTGCACAGTAAAGTAAGGGTGGATATGATTTGCTAGTTAGTTGCTATGTAACAAAAAAGTGTTGCTGCCACGCTGGATCAGCTTGTGATGAAAAAAACAAAACTAAAGAAAACAAAAAAAAGAAACTCGGAGACTTACTGTAAAAATAATACATATATAAAAATAAATAAATACATAAATCACTTATTCATTGTGTAATGAAATATATGGGAAGTTCGAAAAATTGCATGCGGCTCGGGTGACGCCGGTTGGCCACCCCTGGATTAAAGGCTTAGATACAGCCTTAATGATACAACAATAATGATCAATGTCAGTGAAGGGAACGTTAAAAAAAGATAGATTTTCAGGCAAACTGGCTGAAGATTTACCCATTGAAATGGATTGAAATAGAAACTTCTTCAGGCAATGGAGAGTGCTCTGCATCACAATGATGATCAACCAGCTAGATGTACATAATGTTTACATTTAAGAGACTTTATATAGGCTAGAACATAACTCTTTCCACATATTCTCAATTGGATTGAGGTCCGGGCTTTGACTGGGACACTCCAGGACATCGACCTTTTTGTTTTTAAGAACATAAGAACATAAGAAAGTTTACAAATGAGAGAAGGCCATTCGGCCCATCTTGCTTGTTTGGTTGTCAGTAGCTTATTGATCGCAGAATCTCATCAAGCAGCTTCTTGAAGTATCCCAGAGTGTCAGCTTCAACAACATTACTGGGGAGTTGATTCCAGATCAACACAATTCTTTGTGTAAAAAAGTGCCTCCTATTTTATGTTCTGAATGCCCCTTTGTCTAATCTCCATTTGTGAACCCTGGTCCTTGTTTCTTTTTTCGGGTCGACACTGTCAATACCTTTTTACAATTTTGAATGCATGAATTAGGTTGCTGCGTAGTCTTCTTTGTTCAAGACTGAGCAGATTTAATTATTTTAGCCTGTCTGCATATGACATGCCTTTTAAATCTGGAATAATTCTGGTCTCTTTTCTTTGCACTCTTTCTTGAGCAGTAATATCTTTTTTGTGGCGAGGTGACCAGAACTGAACACAATATTCCAGATGAAGTCTTACTAATGCATTGTACAGTTTTAACATTACTTCATTTGATTTAAATTCAACACTTTTCACAATATATAAGGTTTCCATTTTGAGGGTTCTCCTCTAATCAGTACGTTCTGTTTTTTACATGTTAACCACTCCCTAATCCATGTACATGCATTTCCTTGAATCACTACTACGTTCAGTTTGAGAATTAATCTTTTATGTGGGTGTGGCAGAGCAAAGCTCTGCCCTTTTTAAATTGGCAGGGATGGGGTTAATTTCCCCTACCTGCCTGGGTTTATTATGTTCAGGTGGCTGGGGTTGATTAGTTGATTAGCTTAATTAATGATCAATCAGCGCCCAGCCACCTGACATAAAAGGAGGACTCTGCTTCCCATTAAGGGAGGAGGGAGCTGAGGAAGCAGGTGGTTGGTTGGTTGGTTGGTTGGTTGGTTGGTTGGTTGGTTGGTTGGTTGGTTGGTTGGTTGGTTGGGTTTGGTTTGGTTTGGTGAATTTTCTAAATCCAGTGAAGGCATTGCCCAGCCTGGAAGTCTTTATTTTTGTAAGTTTTGTTATTTGTGTTTAAATCTTTATTTTGCCCTTGTGCACTTTCATTTTTGTGTTTATTTATAATAGAATAGTTATTTTTTTGAACTGCAGTCTGTCTCTGGGCTTCTATCCACTGGCCAGCCTGCCACAGTGGGACTTTGTCAAAAGCTTTCTGGAAAACTGAATAAATCATGTCATATGCTTTGCAATTATCCATTGTCAATGTTGCATCAAAAAAATCAAGCAGGTTAGTTAGACACAATCTCACTTACCTAAAACCATGCTGACTGTCTCCCAGGATACAGTTACCATATAGGTAATTTTTCATTTTGGATCTTATTATAGTTTGCATATAATAGAAGTCAGGCTTACTGGTCTGTAGTTACCTGGTTCAGTTTTGTTTCCTTTTTGTGGATCGGTATTACGTTTGCAATTCTCTAGTCTGTCGGTACGACCCCTGTGTCAAGAGACTGTTGCATGATTTTGGTTAGTGGTTTGTAAATAACTTCTTTCATTTCTTTGAGTACTATTGAGAGGATCTCATCTGGCCCAGGGGATTTGTTTATTTTAAGAGCTCCTAGTCCTAGCTCCTAGTCCCTTTAACACATCTGCCTCAGTTATGCTGCTATTCCTAATCTACATTAATGATTTAGATTCTGGTATAGTAAGCAAACTTGTTAAATTTGCAGACGACACAAAAGTAGGAGGAGTGGCAAACACTGTTGCAGCAGCAAAGGTCATTCAAAATGATCTAGACAAGATTCAGAACTGGGCAGACACATGGCAAATGACATTTAATAGAGAAAAGTGTAAGGTACTGCACGCAGGAAATAAAAATGTACATTATAAATATCATATGGGAGATATTGAAATTGGAGAAGGAATCTATGAAAAAGACCTAGGAGTTTTTGTTGACTCAGAAATGTCTTCATCTAGGCAATGTGGGGAAGCTATAAAAAAGGCTAACAAGATGCTCGGATACATTGTGAAAAGTGTTGAATTTAAATCAAGGGAAGTAATGTTAAAACTGTACAATGCACTTGTAAGACCTCATCTTGAATATTGTGTGCAGTTCTGGTCACCTCGCTATAAAAAAGATATTGCTGCTCTAGAAAGAGTGCAAAGAAGAGCGACCAGAATTATTCCGGGCTTAAAAGGCATGTCATATGCAGACAGGCTAAAAGACTTGAATCTGTTCAGTCTTGAACAAAGAAGACTACGTGGCGACCTAATTCAAGCATTCAAAATTCTAAAAGGTATTGACAGTGTCGACCCAAGGGACTTTTTCAGCCTGAAAAAAGAAACAAGGACCAGGGGTCACAAATGGAGTTTAGAAAAAGGGGCATTCAGAACAGAAAATAGGAGACACTTTTTTACACAGAGAATTGTGAGGGTCTGGAATCAACTCCCCAGTAATGTTGTTGAAGCTGACACCCTGGGATCCTTCAAGAAGCTGCTTGATGAGATTTTGGGATCAATAAGCTACTAACAACCAAACGAGCAAGATGGGCCGAATGGCCTCCTCTCGTTTGTAAACTTTCTTATGTTCTTCTTATGTTCTTATGCTAAAGTTATTTAAAACTGGATAAGAATAGGCTGACATGTAGGGCATGTCCGTATCATCCTTTGTAAAAACTTGTGAAAAGTAATCATTTAATATATGTATTTTCAATTTTTTTTTCTTCGTCTATGATTTTGCCATTTGTATCTCTTAGACATTTAACCTCCTCTTTAAATGTTCTCTGCTGTTATAATATTGGATTTAGCTCCCTTAGCAATGTTCATTTCTATCTATTTCTTGGCATTTCTAACTTCCTTTTTGATTTGCATATTCTTTCTGTGTACTTTGTTTTTGGTCCCTTTTAAACACTTTGTAAAGTGCCTTTTTTCATTGAATATTTTTTTAAATTGATCTATTAAACCATTTGGGCAAATTTGTTTTAGATTTATCTACTTTTGGGATGTAATTGTTGTGGTCTGAATTTGCCAATGGTTCTCTGACCTCTGTTTTAGTTATTCTTTATTTGAAAAAGGCATGCCTCCACTTTAGTCGGTGCCTTGACAGATTGTGTTAGGAAGCAGTCGTTTGTCATTTCCACCATTTCAATTTCGTCCATCGTGTTCCCCACTGTTTTTTCCAATTTTATTATGGTGAAGTTGAAATCCGCCTTAGTATGGCTTCTCCTATGCTACACACATTTCTAATGTCATTGTATAACAGATTATTTTGCTTGTCATCTGAATTTGACTGTCTATAGCATGCTCCTGTTACTATGCCCTTTGAATTTTTGTCCATTATTCCTACCCATATTTTTTGGCATTGTTTTCTTTATCCAGATTTAACAATTGGACTTCTGTATAGTGCTAGCTCTCCTTCTCTTCTGTCCTGAATACTCACAGTGAGGATGATGTGTTTCCTTAACCCACTGTTGGTGAGCTATTGGAATCTCTTTCAGAAGCTTGCATTTTCACCATTCTAGACCTTAACAATGGTTACTGGCAGGTAGAAATGGATCCTGAAAGTAAAGCCAAAACTGCTTTTGTTTCGCTATATGGGCTGTTTGAATTCAAAGTGATATCCTTTGGGCTAAAGAATGCTCCAAGTCAATTTCTCTCTGGAAAATTGCAGGTTCTCAAAGGGTTAATTGGACATAATTTGTTTTGTGTATTTAGATGACATTATCATCTATTCTAATGTTCACCAGCATCTTCAGGACTTTCAGTTGGTCTTTGGCAGATTAAAAAATGCAGGTCTTACCTTAAAACTTACTCTTACCAGAGACATTAAATGCCTTAAATTAAAAAGGAGCCATGTTTCAATAGACTGCAGAATGTCCACAAGCATTTCAAACACTGAAGGATTGACTAACTACTTCCCCCATATTGGGACACCCAAACCCTCCATTTCAGTTTGTGGTGTATACTGATGCCAGCTCTTCTGGATTAGGGGCCATATTGCCACAATGGCCTCCATATTTAGCATCTGAAGAAGTTCTAGCTTATGCTAGTCGAACTTTAACTGGATCTGAGAAGAACTATTCCACCACTGAATATGAGTGCCTAGCTGTGGTCTGGTCTCTTGAAAAATGGTGACAGAAGGAAACCCATTTGTCATTGTGACTGATCATTCTTCCTTGTAATGGGTGTTTATTACCACTAGGGCTAACTCCTGGTTTATTCGATGGGTTTTGAGGTTGTAAGAATTTACTTTCACTATAGAGCAGGCAATAATAATAATAATAAATAATAATAATAATAATAATAATAATAATAATAATAACAACTTTAACACTAGAACTGCCAGATTTTCGAACTACCTAGATCTGCCACGTGGGTTACTTTGACCCATACATTTTTAAACTGCTTTGTTATGAAAATGAAAGACATTCTATCAGATACAACTGAAAATCTGTATCCGATAGAATTAAAAATTAAAGAAAAAGTAAATATAACAGTTGCTTTGACTCACCGTGTTTGTTTGTCTGTTCGTCCACTGTCTGTTTTGTTTGTCTATTTATTGTGGCGTCAAGTGCCGTGTGCTGCTTTTTTTGTTAAAATCTTGTATTTGTTTAATAAATGCTCTGAGTCCAGCAATGTCTCGGTTTCAACCTCAGTACTGTCTGCATGTGTACTCCTTTCTGGCCTGACGTCACCCTACAGCCAGCCTGTTTACAGGTGGTGTCAGAACCGGGACAACAGCGCCTCCAAGACTCAGGCCAGGAAGAGTACTGCAGAGAAAAAAAGGGCAATGGTAGAAGACGCCATCAGGCTGAGAGACTGGATCTAGGACAATGCTGGGCTGGAGGCTCAGTCTATGCCTTGCCATCTGGGTCCTGTGGCTGATGGACAGTTAGTGATGGGAGGCCTATGGCAGGAAATACACCCCAAACATCCTAGAGGAAGGTGTGGAGTTGGTCCTCTGCTGCCTGGAGGCAGCCATAAAGGGAACAGTAGCCCAAGTAGCAAGGTCTCCAGTGCAAGAGGATGAAGCCCCACTGTCTCCAGCGCCCGAATGCGGGGAGCACGAGCATCCAGCACCTAGCCAGGAGGAGTACGAGCATCCAGCATCCAGATGAGGGGAGTACGAGCATCCAGCATCCAGATGAGGGGAGTACGAGTATCCAGCACCCAGACGAGAGGAACACGAGCATCCAGCACCCAGACGAGAGGAGCACGAGCATCCAGCACCCACGACAGGGGGAGCACGAGATCCAGCACCACAGCGCCCAGACGGGGGAGCACGAGCATCCAGCACCCAGACGAGGGGAGCACGAGCATCCAGCACCCAGACGGGGGGAGCACGAGCATCCAGCACCCAGACGAGGGGAGCACGAGCATCCAGCACCCAGACGAGGGGAGCACGAGCATCCAGCACCCAGACAGGGGGAGCACGAGCATCCAGCACCCAGACAGGGGGGAGCACGAGCATCCAGCACCCAGACAGGGGGGAGCACGAGCATCCAGCACCCAGAAGGGGGGGAGCACGAGCATCCAGCACCCAGACAGGGGGAGCACGAGCATCCAGCACCCAGACAGGGGGAGCACGAGCATCCAGCACCCAGACAGGGGGAGCACGAGCATCCAGCACCCAGACAGGGGGAGCACGAGCATCGAGCATGAGGGGAGCACGAGCCCAGCATCCAGCACCCAGACGAGGGGAGCACGAGCATCCAGCACCCAGACGAGGGGAGCACGAGCATCCAGCACCCAGACAGGGGGAGCACGAGCATCCAGCACCCAGACAGGGGGAGCACGAGCATCCAGCACCCAGACGAGGGGAGCACGAGCATCCAGCACCCAGACAGGGGGAGCACGAGCATCCAGCACCCAGACAGGGGGAGCACGAGCATCCAGCACCCAGACGAGGGGAGCATGAGCATCCAGCACCCAGACGAGGGGAGCACGAGCATCCAGCACCCAGACAGGGGGAGCACGAGCATCCAGCACCCAGACGGGGGGAGCACGAGCATCCAGCACCCAGACGAAGGGGGAGCACGAGCATCCAGCACCCAGATGAGGGGAGCACGAGCATCCAGCATCCAGACGAGGGGAGCACGAGCATCCAGCACCCAGACAGGGGGAGCACAAGCATCCAGCATCCAGATGAGGGGAGCACAAGCATCCAGCATCCAGATGAGGGGAGCACGAGCATCCAGCATCCAGATGAGGGGAGCACGAGCATCCAGCACCCAGATGAGGGGAGCACGAGCATCCAGCACCCAGACGAGGGGAGCACGAGCATCCAGCATCCAGATGAGGGGAGCACGAGCATCCAGCATCCAGATGAGGGGAGCACGAGCATCCAGCATCCAGATGAGGGGAGCACGAGCATCCAGCACCCAGATGAGGGGAGCACGAGCATCCAGCCCCCAGACAGGGGGAGCACGAGCATCCAGCACCCAGACGAGAGGAGCACGAGCATCCAGAACCCTGACAGGGGGGAGCACGAGCATCCAGCATCCAGATGAGGGGAGCACGAGCATCCAGCGCCTCCACCACCTCCACAGGCAGAGGATGAGCAGCAGGAGCTACCTCTGCCTCCACCACCAGATGGAGGGCAGGAGGAGATGCCTCTGCTTCCACCGCCAGATGGAGACTATCTGAAGGTCCCATCATTACCCGAGGATGCCTGCATGTTACCGCCTGGGGATGCCTGCACATCACTGCTTGGGGATGCCTGCCCTCGAGGTAGTTTGTTACTGACCTCTGGGGATTTGCTGAGGTTGGGTAGCCAGCCTTGGCGCTGCCAGCACGTTTGCTGACAGCCTCGCTGTTAGCAGCATTTCTGTTTCTGGAGTGTAGGCCCCCCCTGTAAGTGGGGCTACGGGAGGAGGACCTCACCTTGCTGACAGCATTTCTGCTGTCAGCAGTTACACTGACAGCATTGCCAGCTGTAGCCTGGCTACTGGCAACATTGCAGCCCAAGAAAATCCTTGAAATCCCTGTTCTTGAATTGTCATGCCATTTAATTAAGGGTACGCTCTTCCTTTCTGCTAGTGTCCTCACAGCTCAGGAGGGAGATCTAACAACAGGCATCATTCGATCTTTGTCACATAGCTACATTGTACTCTATGAAGGAGCGTACATGTTTACCAGCTCACTGTGTTTGCATCCAGGAGCTTTGTTATAAACACAGATGCAGTTCCATTTTGCACTATTGTGTAAACTGGTAAATACAAAGCTGTAAAACAGAAATGTTTTTTTTCTAAAAGCTTGAGTTAAAAAAAAAAAAAAAAAAAACATGTGCTAGGAGGAGGAGGAGGCATATCTTGTTTGCTGCATTTACAAAAAAAAATACAATATCTTATGTTATTTTAAAAAAAGACAGGTATTGTAATGCATGGGTCATTTTGACCCACATGGCGGTTCTAGTTAGAACTGTTTATAATTTGATCATTTTTGCAATTCTGGCTATCAAACGCTGTCAGGATATTTAATTAATATATTTAGGAAAAGTAAAAAATGGACATACACATACGACTTACAACAGAAAAATAATTAACATTTTAAATCCAAAGTGGGTCAATCTGACCAGCATGCAGTTCTAGTGTTAAAACACCTACACATCACCAGTCCAACAGTGAGTGCTCCGGGTGCAGGTGGTGATATGAAAACATGAAACAATGATAACAGTGGTACGGTGCAGCCCGGGTTTGAGGCTGGCTTAACAGCGACAGCTCCTGTATATTTAGTATTCCACAATGAAATATAACATTTAAATAGACAGACAAGACAACACTAAACATGCATGGTTTCTTTTTATTCCTCTCAGTCATTTCGTAATCAAAACATATGAACAGATTGCTTGGGCACATCCCCTGATATAAGAACATAAGAAAGTTTACAAACGAGAGAAGGCCATTCGGCCCATCTTGCTCGTTTGGTTGTTGGTAGCTTATTGATCCCAGAATCTCATCAAGCAGCTTCTTGAAGGATCCCAGGGTCTCAGCTTCAACAACATTACTGGGGAGTTGATTCCAGACCCTCTCAATTCTCTGTGTAAAAAAGTGCCTCCTATTTTATGTTCTGAATGCCCCTTTGAATAATCTCCATTTGTGACCCCTGGTCCTAGTTTCTTATTTCAGGCTGAAAAAGTCCCTTGGGTCGACACTGTCAATACCTTTTAGAAGTTTGAATGCTTGAATTAGGTCGCCACGTAGTCTTCTTTGTTCAAGACTGAACAGATTCAATTATTTTATCCTGTCTGCATATGACATGCTTTTTAAGCCCGGAATAATTCTGGTCGCTCTTCTTTGCACCCTTTCTAGAGCAGCAATATCTTTTTTATAGCAAGGTGACCATAACTGAACACAATATTCAAGATGAGGTCTTACTAGTGCATTGTACAGTTTTAACATTACTTCCCTTGATTTAAATTCAACACTTTTCACAATGTATCCGAGCATCTTGTTAGCATTTTTTATAGCTTCCCCACATTGTCTAGATGAAGACATTTCTGAGTCAACAAAAACTCCTAGGTCTTTTTCATAGATTCCTTCTCCAATTTCAGTATCTCCCATATGATATTTATAATGTACATTTTTATTTCCTGCGTGCAGTACCTTACACTTTTCTCTATTAAATGTCATTTGCCATGTGTCTGCCCAGTTCTGAATCTTGTCTAGATCATTTTGAATGACCTTTGCTGCTGCAACAGTGTTTGCCACTCCTCCTACTTTTGTGTCGTCTGCAAATTTAACAAGTTTGCTTACTATACCAGAATCTAAATCATTAATGTAGATTAGGAATAGCAGAGGACCTAATACTGATCCCTGTGGTACACCACTGGTTACCACACTCCATTCTGAGGTTTTTCCTCTAATCAGTACATTCTGTTTTCTACATGTTAGCCACTCCCTAATCCATGTACATGTGTTTTCTTGAATCCCAACTGCGTTCAGTTTGAGAATTAATCTTTTGTGCGGGACTTTGTCAAAAGCTTTCTGGAAATCTAAATAAACCATATCATATGCTTTGCAATTATCCATTATCAATGTTGCATCCTCAAAAAAATCAAGCAAGTTAGTTAGACACGATCTCCCTTTCCTAAAACCATGTTGACTGTCTCCCAGGACCCTGTTACCATATAGGTAATTTTCCATTTTGGATCTTATTATAGTTTCCATAAGTTTGCATATAATAGAAGTCAGGCTTACTGGTCTGTAGTTACCTGGTTCAGTTTTGTTTCCCTTTTTGTGGATCGGTATTACGTTTGCAATTTTCCAGTCTGTCGGTACCACCCCTGTGTCAAGAGACTGATGCATGATCTTGGTTAGCGGTTTGTAAATTGCTTCTTTCATTTCTTTGACTACTACTGGGAGGATCTCATCCAGCCCAGGGGATTTGTTTATTTTAAGAGCTCCTAGTCCCTTTAACACTTCTGCCTCAGTTATGCTAAAGTTATTTAAAACTGGATAGGAACTGGGTGACATGTGGAGCATGTTGTCAGTATCTTCCTTTGTAAAAACTTGTGAAAAGTAATCATTTAATATATTTGCTATTTCTTTTTCTTCATCTACGATTTTGCCATTTGTATCTCTTAAACATTTAATCTCCTCTTTTGAATGTTCTCTTGCTGTTGTAATATTGGAAAAACATTTTGGAATTGGTTTTAGCTCCCTTAGCAATGTTCATTTCTATTTCTCTCTTGGCCTTTCTAACTTCCTTTTTGACTTGCATTTGTAGTTCCGTGTACTCTTTCTGCCTACTTTCTTTTTGGTCCTTTTTTAATGCTCTGTAAAGTGCTTTTTTTCGCTGAATATTTTTTTTAATTGATCTATTAAACCATTTTGGCAATTTAGTTTTACATTTAGATTTGTCTACTTTAGGGATATAATTGTTTTGTGCCTCTAGTACTACATTTTTGAAGAACAACCACCCTTCTTCTGTGGGTGTTTTCTCTATTTTACTCCAATCTACTTCTGTTAGTCTCTGTTTCATACCTTCACAGTTTGCTTTTCTAAAATTGTAAACCTTAGCTTTAGTCATTACTTTTGGGGTTTTAAAAAACACTTCAAATGAGACCATGTTGTGGTCTGAGTTTGCTAGTGGTTATTCTGTCTTCGTTATTTGAAAAGACTAAATCAAGGCATGCCTCTCCTCTAGTCGGTGCCTTGACAAATTGTGTTAGGAAGCAGTCATTTGTCATTTACCTTAGTCCTGCCCCCTTCGATAGCGAGTGCAATGACTTATCCTCCAATACATGACTGACACATTGCCTACCGCATTAAAGCAATGACTTCTGATATTGTGATTGCCCTTTTCTGGATTGCTGACTTCTGACTGACCCTGGAATGAACTGGCAAACCATCCAGTCCGGGACACACTATTCCTGTTATACAGTGCCCTCACAGGTCTGGAAGGAGATTGTTGACTAGGATGCATTCACTCTCTATCACATGGTTCCTATACCCCAAAGTGCCAGGGGGGAAAACTTGGTTGTTGTTGATAGTAAATTATTACACTCGGTGGGTAGAACTTATTCCTTGAAGATATGTGCAGCCAAAACAATTAGTAAAGTTCTTGTGAAATAATTTTTCACACATTGGGGAATGTCTAATTTTCTTCTTTCTGACAGAGGGCCTCAGTTTGTCTATGAAATCAATGAAGGGATTTCTGCTCAATGGCAGGTGGTTCAGAAACTAACTACAGCCTATTAATCCCAAACTAACTTAACTGAACGTATCAATTGTACTTTGAAGGCACTGATGGCATCTTACACTGGAGAACAGCATAAGAACCAGGACATGTACTCATCAGAATTTGGCTATGCTATTAACTCTGCTGTTCTTGTAGAATTAAATCTGGGGTGTCGTCTGAAGGGACCAATTGAAATGGTTTTAGAGGGTGTTGCTAATAGAGTTACACATCTCATACAGTGTATTTGCAATGCTCAGAGAACTTCAGGAACATGTTAACCATAATCTAGAAAAAGCTTGTAAAAGGCAAAGCTGAAACTATAGCAAACATAGACGAGATGTGATGTACAAATTAAAGGATTCAGCTTGGATGAGAACTCATCCTGTTTCAAGTGCATTAGGAGGCTATACTGCAAAATTAGCTCCTTGATGGAAGGGTCCATACAGAATTGTCCAACAGCCTGTAAATTATCAGGTTGTCCAGGAAGATCTCCGTAATGTACATATGATGAGCTTAAAACCTGTTTACCCTTCAGTGACAGAAATTGAATTGTGTGAAAGAAATATGGTAATCTTCCAGGAAGAAGATATTGAGGAAGAATTCTTGGGATTCCCTTTTCTTATTTCAAAGTGACATTCAGATTAAACTACCCTGTTTAATTTTTTATTATTATTGTTGTTATTATTATTATGGGGGGGAGTGTTCCAATGTATGCAACTGAACTTTCATAAATAAAATGAAAAAAGAAAAAAAAAATAGTTGCTGGATATTGGCGGGAACTGGAACACGTTGTTGTACATGTTGATACAGAGCATCCCAAACATGCTCAATGGGTGACATGTCTGGAGAGTATGCAGGCCATGCAAGAACTGGGACATTTTCAGCATCCAGGAATTGTGTACACATCCCTGTGACATGGGGCTGTGCATTATCATGCTGAAACATGAGGTGATGGCGGCAGATGAATGGCACGACAATGGGCCTCAGGATATTGTCACAGTATCTCTGTGCATTCAAATTGCCATCGATAAAATGCAATTGTGTTTTATTCAGCAAACCACCTGCCCACAAGATGATTATCTTGGCAAAGAAGAAATGCTCACTAACAGGGATGTAAAGAAATTTGTGCACAAAATGTGAGAGAAATAACCTTTCTGGGATCTTTTATTTCAGCTCATGAAACATGGGACCAACACTTTACATGTTGCATTTATATTTTTGTTCAGTGTGTGTGTGTGTGTGTGTGTGTGTGTGTGTGTGTATGTATTATCATTAATATATATATATATATAATATATATATATCTATATATATATATATAGATATATTCTATAAGAATGTTAAAGATAAAAGACCGACTAGGGACAGATGGAGGAGCTAAAGAGCTGTTTCCCAAGGTAATCCAGGTAAGACAAGTTGGACAAGCACTAGGATGATGCAGTATTTGTTTTTTGAAAGCCTATTATAGGGCTCCTGATTTTCCATTCTTGGGAATGGCAAATTCCATTTTTCAAAAGGACCATTTTTTATTTTTTTTCAGTTTTCACCAATTTATTAAGAAATAAAAACATAATTTGAACATAAATAACATTTTTACATAAAAAATCTATTGAATTAATTTTTTTTAACCCTTTGCAGTCAATTTATTCAGCCCTTGTCAGGCGTGTCAGGTCCAAATTATTGTCATACGTGCTGTTTATTTTATATGCGCTGTTTAAAATATATTTTCTTCAACTTAAAACAGGTTTAAAAGGCATTGAATCACAAAAGGACACAGTACTGTATCTCAAGCCAAGCCCCACCCCTTGTTTGCTGTATTTTTCACATACCTCTTTATAGACGTGCATACTGATAAATCCTCTCCTGATCACTTGTTTTATCACCAATCCCAAGAATAATGTGATCCAAGTCATTATTCTATTACTATTACATCTTAAAAAGCTCTGCAAATGTCTGTGATATTCTTTGAGCAATGGATGAAGAAGCAACTATTTGCTTTGTTATGTCTGAGTTATCGCTGTAGTGCATGGGGCTATGCGATACGCCCTTTTTTCAGTTTCTTTTGACTCCTTTTGGTCTCACTCGGCCATTGAAAGGTTTTCTCTGCGTTTTCTGAAGAATCAATGATTAGAGACCTTTGCTTTACGTCTTTTTGATGATGTCAGACAGGGTCTGACATCGGACTGGAAAGGGAAGATTGTAATGTCGGACCTGCTCCGACGTAGGACCACAAAGGGTTAAGTCCCTGAGATACTGTAGTTTTCAAGAGAAATATTTCTTAACCCTTTGCAGTCCATTTATTCTGTCAGGCATGTTTGATCCAATTTATTTTCACACACACTGTTTATTTTACACAAACTGCTTAAAAGTAATTTTATTCAAAGTAAAATAGGTTTAAAAGGCAGTACATATTAACAGGAGACTGCATCTTCGGCCCCACCCCACCCCTTGTTTGTTGTATTTATCACATACCTCTTCATAGTGATGCATACTGATAAATCCTTTCCTGATCACTCCTTTTATCACCAAACTCCTCAATAATGCGATCCAAGTCATTATTTTATTACTATAACATGTCAAAAAGCTCGGCAAATGTCTAATATTCTTTGAGTGCTGGATGCGGAAGCAGCTGTCTTCTTTGTTTGTGTCCGTGTCATTTCTGTGGTGCAGCAATGTGTATTGCTCAGATCTGCCCCTTTTTTCGGCATCTCTCTATTCCTATCAGTCTCACTTGGCAATTGAAAGGTTTTCTCAGCTTTTTCCAGAGCAAAAACGACTAGAGCCCTGTGCTTGACGTCTTTTTGATGATGTCGGACAGGGTTAAAGCAGTCCACTAGTAACAATGTACTGTAGGTCAGTCAACAAATAAAGGTGTTTTGAAAAAAATCTTATTACTGGCATTACAATATACAGACTAGGCGAAAACAAGGGGCATTATTTCAAAAATATACAATTTTTATAAAATTACAAATGAAATAAATGTTCAGGACACTTCTCTCCCATCTGTAGTTTCATCTGCAATAATGCAGCCTGGTTTATGCTGTACTTGCTGTAAAACTGCTTGCATGTGTTTTTCATATACCCTGGAGACATAGTTGTCTTAGTTAGAGCAGGGCTCTTCAACTAGTTTTTTATTTTTTATTTAAGGGGGCCAGATTGGAAAAAAGTTAGGAGTAGGTGGGCCAGAGTATTTTACTCTGTACATTTTTAATCAATAATAAATATTACATAACAATGTTCATATATTGAAAAAGATATACACATTTTACCATATGAATACTACTATAATAATAGAACAGTTTGAGAATTTAATGGAGTATCATTACAAACATTTTAAAAATGTATGCAACATATATTAATTAATAGTATAACTTTAGAAGAGATCAGCGCTTCTACTTTTGAGCTTCTACTGCTGTGACCTCTGGATATGTATTTCCCAAAGCTCCTTGTTTGGTTTCAAAATGGCTTTTCATATTGTATTCCTTAACTACTGACACATTCATTGCACAATAAACACATTGGCTTTGTTTTCCGTACAGTTGGCAAAATAAATAAGTATTTATTGGTCCACTCATTGCTGAATCTACAATTTTCACAATTTTCTCTTCTTACTACAGTAGCTAGAGTAGAGAGAGACATGTTATAGCAAAAAGTAAAAAAAAAAACTAAAAATCACTCTGAGTATGTAATATTATTAGCCACTTCAAAACCATGCCGTACGTGTGTACGTCAAGTTTCCCATTCTATTCTATGATCTGTTTCTCAGTCTAGCGTTTCACGCATCAGGCAGTGCTAGTACTGTGCAATGTGCAATGAAACGGGGAGGGTCAGGTGATATTTGTATCCAATTGCGTGTCATGTGGCAATTCCAATCTACCTGTGGGTGTTTAGAAGACTGAGATATATTCTGGGAAGCCATTCAAGTTTTACAAGTATACTGTTTTTTTTATTATTGGTTTTACTTGTGTAGTTGTAGTTTTATATAGTTTTTAGCGAAACCTACGCGGTCTTTCTATAATGAGCAACGAGAGTGAAGTGGGTTCGGAGGATTTCAATACCATTGACAGTGATGCTGATTTATCACTCAGCCATGATGATGAAGAGGATGTGGAGCCAAGAATAATACAAACTGTACAAACAAAAGAGCAGGCAGCTACTTTACAGGTAAGCCAGCTGCAAACGGGAAGCTGTTTGGTTTGAAATGGCAGTGATGTGACAAAATACTATCAAAACACAACACTGGGTACAAGGCAAAAAAGCAGGTGTATGTGGCAGCCAGATCCATAACAATACCTGTGCAAAGTAGCTGTGTACACGCATTTGTGACTATCCCTCTGTGACAGGATATGGCAGAGCAGGCAGCGACCCCAGGCGAAGCAGAGCTCTGTGACCTCAGGTGAAGCAGAGCTCTCAGCGACCCTAGGAGAAGCAAAGGAGACACTGGCAGCCTCAGGCGATGCGGGACCTTCAGCACCCCCAGGCAAAGCAGGACCCTCATTAGGACCCTTCCCGCTCCAGGTCTAATCTCTCCAACGATCTGGGTCATTGTCTCCAAAGCTTCCATTGCTCTGGATATCCTCTTGCGATTGCCTGTTGTTGGACTTCTGGCTTCAGCCTGATGAAGTCCAAGAGGATATCCAGGGTACTGTCTCCCAGCAGATGTCTCCTCTCTGTTCTTAGCTACAGGGGTGCACTGGGTTCCCTCAGCCAGCTCTCATACCCCCATCCTTCTCTGGAGAGATGGCTTCTGGGGAGTGCTTTCCCTCCTCTAGTTCCTCACCTCCGTGAAGTACAGTCACCATGAAGCTTCCTCCATCCTCCCTCTTACTCCATAATAATAATAGAAACGAAAAAAAAAAATACTGCAGCACCTTCTCTCTGGCCTGAGTCGGAGGCTGTGGTCGATCGCACACCAACACCATATGTGACAGGATATGGCTGAGTGGTGACGTCAGGCCGGAATGCAGGAAGCAGAACACACAAAGGTATTGCAATCAAAAAGACGCATTGTGCGCCATTTAAATGAATACAAAATATAAACAAAAAGTTCAAACAGAAAACACTTGTTCACAGAGCAAAATAAAAGATTTAAACAAAATAATCACGAACACAAAAAGAAAATAATAAATCCAGGTCAGGCTGGGAAATCGCCTTCACTGTTCCTGTACATTTTTACTTTTAAATTTCTCTCGTTCTCGTACTCTCCTCTGTACACCATCCCAGAACTTAGAGTGTCGCAGGTTTATATACAGTGGCCGAGGGGTATAACTAGTTAGTAATTATTCTATTACCCCTCAGCCACAATCTGCACAAGTTTATTAATTATGTGTGATTCTATTAATTTGTGGGTGACAGGTTTGAAACTACTGGCACATTGAAAGTCCCAGTGTGAAATTTACAGCATGTGCTGATAAACATGTTTAGAATGATTGAAACTGATTACAGCACTGCTGATGGAACTGGATAGTTGCTGTGAAACAAACAACGGACCTATCAAGTACTTGCACCAATGTCTTTATTTGGTAGGAGACCCTAGGTTTCCAGCAATCATAAAACATGAAGCCACTCCCAGCCAATCAAAACAGCAGATTTCAGAACATTCCAGTGCCTTTTGTAATGTCATCTCATGAACAATATCAACTGACAGCAGTTCTAAAGACATGGATAACTAAGAGGTGATATTTGTAATAAATGGTTAATTTATAAACAACATGGTTAAATTAAGCATTCATTATTTCCTGAATGGTACCTCGTAGATGATGGCATTAACTGTGTATGCTGTTCTTTTCTCTCTCCCTAGTGTTATAAGACAGAACTCAAACTACTCTTATGCAATAATAGACAGTAGGGTCATCTGTACATATTGCTCTAGATTCCCACAGCTATTTACTACAAATCCATAATGTGTTATTTTTGTCTGAAGGGTTAAACACTAAATTAATAAAGAAATAACTACTCACAAGCACCTAAGTTAAATGCATTTTGAAAAACTTGCTTTGAGATCTAGCCCATTAACTTATATACAGTGTTATTGAGATTGAGCCCATGAACTTATACAGTGTTTTATCTGTTTTTGAGATCAAGCCCATTAACCAAGCTGCTTATCCACATGGAGCACAAGCAAGTCCAAATTTGTCACTCCCTCTTGAAGGGAGTTATATGTGCATCTGCAAAATTTACCACTACATGTTACACAACATCCTCAGACTGAATATATACCACAATAGTCTGCAGTTTTGTTTTTCACTGGCAGATGGCAGCAGTCCCTTGACAGACCACGTAATCCATATATAAACACAGCTGGATGGCTGCATTTGCTGAGAAAAAAAAAAGATGCTTACTACACAGAATAAGATGAGGGTATTTATTTCTTTGGTGATTTTACAAGGGGTTGTAAGGAACTGATTTATTCTGCTGATGAAGTATACTTCACAGATAATAATGCATATACCCAAAATTGAAAGTAGAAAGTAAGTTTACCACATTAATGATATGGTGTGTTCTAATGACCCTGTATATATGAGGTGATTGAAAAGTTTTCTGATGTGAGTTTGAAGGCGTCTCCTTTGAAATCTATAACACAAAAAATAATTTCTAAAAAGTGATATGACTGCCCGATGACAATTTGGCACACTGTTTTTATAATGCGCCAAATATTTATTATACCGGTTATCATATATATATATATATATATATATATATATATATATATATATATAGTGAACTGGAGACTCGCCATACAGGCTCGCTCAGGTTCTTTTCCCTTCTTTAAACACGACCCAACACACAGGATTGGAAGGAACAGCGCTGTCGCACACTTTTTAAATTACAACAATAAATAAAAACAAAACAAACACCTATCTCTGTTTTGAGCACTAACCAACCACAACTGGAACCTAAACTATTCAACAGGACAGCTAAGCTGTTTACCTGTGAACACAAAAAACCAGAACACAAAAAGGCTTTTACACAGTACCTTTTTTTCTTACGGTTGAAAGCACCATCAACTGGGCCCTCCACACAGCAGCAGCCCTGAGCACACTGGCTGCTTTCTTTAAATACCCTGCACCTGGCTCTAATTTACAATGATCACCAGGTGCAGGGAATAATACATAAAGCAATCAACAGAAATCTAATTAAGTTAAACCAATGTGCATTTGCACATGTTTTTAGGCAGAAAGGAATCTAACCCTCTCCCTGCTATCTTACACATCCTCCCCTTTGTCTTTACAAGACACCAGCCATTTAACGGCCACCTCCCTCAAGTCCACAAATGTAAATTTTCGTCCTCTTTCATAGGCGGGTTTGAGGGTGGGCAGGGACCGCGAACCGGCGACACGGGACCCCACCGGGATGACTGCAGCAACGGACAGAGATCTTCACCTGGTGACCAGCGTAGCAATGTCCAATCACCCAGGGGGAGCAAAGCAGCTAACGGGGAGCACAAGCGACGTCTGGGTGCTCGGGGAGAGTGGAGTAGGGAACCAGGGGCAGAGCTGTGGCCGAATGTGCAGACTCCTGGCCTCCAGGTCTAGCGCAGGGAGGTCTAGGCGTACCGGCAGGGTGTCCAGGAGCAATGGGCAAGGTACCACCCGCAGTAGCGCCGGATTGTATCGCAGGGGTTGTGGTCAGGGCTGTGGCGGAGGTGGGCTCTTCACCTCCTCCCCCTCGTTTGTTGCTTCTCGTTTGGGGCGTCTCTGGGGCCACTTCTTATTTTGCTCAATTTGGGCAGGAGTGTTTCTGTTTAGTTGAGCAATCAGCTCCTTCAAATCCATTTTTATTGTGTTTTAAGTCATAAGGGCACTTCTGACACCATATGTGAACTGGAAACTCGCCACACAGGCTTGCTCGGGTTCTTTTCCCTTCTTTAAACATGACCCAACACACATGACTGGAAGGACCAACGCTGACGCACACTTTTTAATTACAACAATAAATAAAAAAAAACACCTAGCTCTGTTTTGAGCACTAACTAACCACAACTGGAACCTAAACTACACAACAGGACAGCTAAGCTGTTTACCTGTGAACACACAAAACCAGAACACACAAAAAGGCTTTTACACAGTACCTTTTTTTCTTAAGGTTGAAAGCAACATCAACTGGGCCCTCCACACAGCAGCAGTCCTGAGCACACTGGCTATATGGACGTGGACCGAGATTAAATGTTACTAGTGTGTCCACGTCCCTTATTATTATTATTATGTTAATTGTCTTTTAGTTTAATTTAATTTGTTACACATGTCAAAAACGTTGTACAAAAATCTGTACCATGGAGGAATCTAACCTCTCCCTGCTATACTAATGATATATATATATATATATATATATATATATTATATATATATATATATATATATATATATATATATATAAAATTTACGACATTTATAATTGTTATGATATAATTGTAAACAATGTTATTTTGTTTTTTAAATTCTATTGAAATAATGTATTTCCGTTTTTCAGAATGATAAAAATGTGTGTATTTCTAAAAATGAAACCTTTTTTTTTTAAACTATCCAAATTGCTTATTTGAGGGCTAAGAATGAAAAATCTGCAGAAAAAAAAAAAAAAAAAATTTGTTGTGGAAATTGTCAAAATAAATGGGTAGCTGGGTGGTTAATATACACAGTGCTTTTTATCTGTATATTTGAGATCGAGGCCATGAATGTATGCACAGTGCTTTCATCTGTGTTCCTGAGAGCCCATGAACTTATACACAGTGTCTTTTAGCAGAACTGTGTTGTTTTTATTTGGTACATCAGCTGGAGAATTGTAAGTCAGGAAACACATTTAATATGGATTCAGCAGGCTCAGTCTAAGATAAAACCTCAACCCTGCTCATGGACCAGTTTTATCGTTTATATTCAAATCTGTCATCAATATTTCAAAGCACTTACTGTACATATAAAAATTAAACTGTACAGCTCTCCAGCACAGAGCTCAGTGCCAGGGCAATGTATCCATCTCCCGTCTGGCTGTTTGCAGTGACACAAAGATTTATCACTAAGAATTAGGAGTCAGGCATCTTCCTGCTCTGCTTCAGCTGCATAATTCAATCTGCCAGCAAACAGAGGCCTGGCCCTGGGCGAGGCACTCCTTCAAATCAAATGAACCTGGTCTGCTAACATTAGCATGGAGAGATTCAAATAAAAACAGATAAAGGCCACAAGGAACACAACCAACACGACTCACTCTGTTAGTGCTGGACTTTAATAGCCATTTCACTCCTCTATTTCTCGTCTTCACTCCTTCAAATCCATTTCTATTACTTCTATTAGTACTAGAAGAATGATCCCTGGCACTAGCCCCCCTTTCCTGCGTTGAAGATTGTTTTTATTTTAAAATAAAATACTATATATTAAGGACTAAACTTCTTCTTACTGGTACTGAATCAGTTCCTTTGCTATTGTTTAGCTTTGCTCAAATGATCTTGCTGCAATCTAACAAGGGAATGATTAGGTACCAGGAAGGTACAAAGAAAAAAGCAGTATTTGAGTGTAGAAATATCTGTAGAGATGAGCAACAATGTTGAAAACTATTAACAATTAAAGACCAGTATCAGTAAGTTTAAACAAAAATCAACTAAATAGCTCTCTGTTTCAGCACAACACAGACCTGGAGAAAGCTGTGCCCCATCGCCTGCATTCGCTAGACTCCTTCGGAGGGGGAGTGTCTCAATCAGCCACAGGCTCTCACTGACATTCAATTCTATAAGAACACATGTAAGACTTTAATGACTACTTATAAGCCCATAAATAACATTTAAGCTTAAGTATACATCTTATAACTGTATAGGGTGTATTTTGTCTTTAGTTAAAATGTGCTAATGATGAATTTGAGTAAAAAGCTTATAAAAACAACGTAGTACAGCAGTAGGTGTTGAATAAGGGATGGTTAGGGTTTATCTCGTAGTACAGCAGTAGGTGTTGAATAAGGGAGGGTTAGGGTTTACCTCGTAGTACAGCAGTAGGTGTTGAATAAGGGATGGTTAGGGTTTATCTCGTAGTACAGCAGTAGGTGTTGAATAAGGGATGGTTAGGGTTTATCTCGTAGTACAGCAGTAGGTGTTGAATAAGGGAGGGTTAGGGTTTACCTCGTAGTACAACAGTAGGTGTTGAATAAGGGAGGGTTAGGGTTTACCTCGTAGTACAGCAGTAGGTGTTGAATAAGGGATGGTTAGGGTTTATCTCGTAGTACAGCAGTAGGTGTTGAATAAGGGAGGGTTAGGGTTTACCTCGTAGTACAGCAGTAGGTGTTGAATAAGGGATGGTTAGGGTTTACCTCGTAGTACAGCAGTAGGTGTTGAATAAGGGATGGTTAGGGTTTATCTCGTAGTACAGCAGTAGGTGTTGAATAAGGGAGGGTTAGGGTTTACCTCGTAGTACAGCAGTAGGTGTTGAATAAGGGAGGGTTAGGGTTTACCTTGTAGTACAGCAGTAGGTGTTGAATAAGGGAGGGTTAGGGTTTACCTCGTAGTACAGCAGTAGGTGTTGAATAAGGGAGGGTTAGGGTTTACATGATATGGTTTATTTGTTGTTCTTGCACTTGTGGATGTTACAGAATATGCTTCTTATAATACATGTGATATAAAAATAGTTTAATCAGAGGCTGATGTTAGATTGAGCTGTACAGTAGTTATAAAACAAAAACTAGCAGCTAATTGAACTCTAATGTGTTGATTCAGTCCTCACCTGCATTCTGTCTCCCTGTACAATGTGGAAACAGATTGATTCAATCCTCACACTCTGTCTCCCTGTACAGTGTGGAAATAGATCAATTCAATCCTCACACACTGTCTCCCTGTAGTGTGGAAACAGATTGATTAAATCCTCATACACTGTCTCCCTGTACAATGTGGAAACAGATTGATCCAATCCTCACACTTTGTCTCCTTGTACAGTGTGGAAACAGATTGATTCAATCCTCACAATTTGTCTCCCTGTACAGTGTGGAAACAGTTTGATTCAATCCTCACACTATCTCTCTGTACAGTGTGGAAGCAGATTGATTCAATCCTCACACTCTGTCTCCCTGTGCAATGTGGAAACAGAGACATAACAGAACTATGGTTCTGTATTTCACTAATATGCAAACATAAAACTTGAAAAAGCAATACAAGTAAAATAAAACCAATCTGATGTTTCTTTAAGCACAACACCATTAACCACATACAGTAGTTTACAGAAGTATTTACCCCCTACCAATAATGTCACATTTTTTGGAATTACAAATAATGTATGGTTTTTCAAACAAACATCAATCAAAGCTGCAGTGGTTAAACTGAACAGTATTATATGAGGAGGAGGTTAAATGTAAGCAAAACTTGCAAAGAAAAAGTACAAAGTGAAATTTACTGGTTGCATAAGTGCTCAGCTCCTTAAAGTCAGTACTTGGTAGAAGCACCTTTTGCATCAATTACTGCGATTAGTCTTTTTGGATAGGTCTCTACTAGCTTTGCATAGTAGGATGGTGAAATGTTTGCCTATTCTTCACGGGAAAATTACTCCAGTTCTGATAAGTTTTTTTGGTGATCGTCGATGGACTTCAAGTCTCGCCATAAATTTTTCGATTGGACTTTGACTAGTCCACTCAAGAACATTAATTCTATTGTTCAACCACTCCAGCGTGGCTTTGGCTTTGTGCTTCGGGTCATTGTCCTGCTGAAATGTGAATTTCCTCACTTGAGTTTTGTGACTCAAACAGGTTTCGCCTGTATTTTGCAACATCCATTTTCTCCTCTATCCTGACAAGCTTCCCAGTCCCTGCTGAAGAGAAGAATCCCCATAACATGCTGCTGCCAGTTTGGATGGTGTTGACTGGGTGATGTGCAGTGTTGGGCTTGCGCCAGACGTAACGCTTGGAATTTAGTTTAATTTTTGTCTCGTCTGACCACAAAACCTTTTCCACATGTCTGCAGTATCATCTACATGATTTTTTGCAAACTCCATATGTGCTTTAAGATGAGGCTTTTCGAGTAATGGTTTCTTTCTTGCCACCCACCCATATGGGCCATCTTTCTGTAGGGACCGGCTTACTGTTGATGTGTGCACATTGACCGCCATCTCAGACATAGAACTTTGCAAATCTCTCAAGGTCATTGTTGGCTTCAGATTGACATCTTGAACCAGTTTCCTGCTTGCCCGAGTGATCTGTGTAGTGTCTGGGTGGTATTTTCCACTTCTTAATGATGGACTTCAGTGTGCTGAGAGGGATAATCAGTGCCTTTGAATTTTTCTTGTACTCTGCACCGTACCTCTCTACCGCTTTATCCCTGACTTGTTTCGAAAGCTCCTTTGTCTTCATGGTTGCTTTGTTGGATCACTTTGTGAGTTGCAGCTTGAAAGTTGTTATATACCTGAGGGAAATTATCTACAAGTTAAACCACTTTGAGTACACACAAGCTTAAACCATTTCACTAATTTTGTGATATTTCAAACAAATCGTTTGCACCTGAGCTGATTACTTACTTATGCAACTGAGATTAATCTGTTTTTCTCTGTAAATCTTACTTATTTATATTCTATATACATTTTTTAACTTTATGAGTGTGGAATAGTTTGTGTAGATTCTACATGTAAACACTAATTTGAAAGTGTTATGGAGTACACTCAGGTGCTAATACAATGTCAACATTTTGCAGGGGGGGTGAATACTTCTGCAAACCACTGTACATAGGCATAGTAAGTAGGTGCTATTAATTGTTATTTTAACTTTACTATATTTTTGAACAGATACAGATCACGTAATAATAATTTACTTGATCATTACTGTCCCACTCAAGGAATAGTGCCTTAAATGTGGATGAATGCCACCTTCATGCTTGCAGTGTTGTGGCTTGTATACAATGCAGATTGAACCAGCCCAGGGTTCACCTTCAGGCTACAGGGTAATTGTTCCATTAGTCAGAAAGCCCAAGCTTATACATCTTTGGAGCCGGTCTGGGTCCCTTTTAGAAACAATGCATTCCTGTTCAAATGGGGTGATCAGATTTAATATCATAGATCATCTCAGTAAAGCTTAATTGGATTTCAGTGGCAGACACAAAGCATGCTTCATAACTACAGGAAGCAAGTGTCAGTCTGCCCTGTGCCATGCAGCCTGAATAATTGATGTGATAAAATAAACAATATATTAGAAACCATTTGCCTTGAGAGGAAGCCATGCTGGCAGAGTGGCGGAGGGGTGTTGATCAATGATGGAAAGAGATGGATGTGTTTTCGGTAGCATTCCTAATGACATGGCAGTTTAGTAATATTACAGTGTTAATATTTGTACTCATTCTGCATATACTCCATAGGCAATGCAAAGAGTGCACTGTATTACAGGTGTCTGTACTGTGCAAAGCTGTGCAATGATTGAACATGTGTTGTGGCTGTTCATTTTCAGTTTGCTGTCTTTTTATAAATCCTAAAAGTTAATAAATAAACTGAAAAAATGTTTTGTCTAAAAGTTGTAAAGTCTTCAGTGTTTGCCCTCTTTTTCATAGTTTGATATTCACACATTTGCTTCATGTTTGTAATATTGCATCACTAGGTTCTCCATGGCTTGTTCTGTGCCAGTACCAAATTTAGCTCTCTACATTAACTACATGAGCCACAGAATGTGTGGACACACCCTATGCCAGAATACTTAGTGTCAGTCTGCCAGGAGACTTAGTGCAGCCCAGCCAAGAGATTTAGGGGTAGATGTACTAAAGTGTTACTGCTGTCGCAATAGTCGCAAAGCAGTTGCAAACAAGTCGGAAGTCTAGGGTGAAATGTACAAAACATGTGCAAATGTTAGCAACTTTTTAGGGAATGATTTGCGGTAGAAGTTTTTCTTTGTGGTTCAACCTTAGATGAATATGTAATTATGGATGATCCTACATACTTTTGAAAGCACGTTTTAAACAGTCGCAATTTTTGCTGGCATTTCCCAGTCTGTTTTTTCTTGTGCGTTGCCAGTTGTGCTCAATGCATTTTTGAATACCTAATTTTCACTAAAGTCAGGATCTACTTACAAGCCTTGAAAACAAATTTCTATGACATTTACCCTTTTGTTCCTTAGCCACTCCAGTGTAGCTTTGGCTGTATGCTTTGGGTCGTTGTCATGCTGAAAGGTGGACTTCCATCCCAGTTTCAGCTTTCTTGCAGAGGGCAGCAGGTTTTCCTCAAGGACTTCTCTGTACTTTGCTCCATTCATTTTCCCTTCAATCCTGACAAGTGCCCCAGTCCCTGCCGATGAAAGACATCCCTATAACATGATGCTGCCACCACCATGCTTCACAGTAGGGATGGTGTTCTTTGAGTGATGCACTGTGTTGGGTTTGCGCCAAACATAACATTTCCTTTTGGCAAAAAGTTCCATTTTAGTTTCATCAGACCACAAAACTTTTTGGCACATGGCTATAGAATCTCCTAAGTGTTTTTCTGCATACTACAAACTGGATTCAATGTGGGCTTTCTTGAGTAATGGTTTTCATTTTGCTACCCTACAATATAGTGCAGATTTGTGGAGTGCTTGGGATATTGTTGTCACATGCACACTTTGACCAGTCTTGGCCATAAAAGCCTGTAGCTCTTGCAAAGTTGCCATTGGCCTCTTGGTAACCTATCTGAACAGTCTCCTTGCTCGGTCATCCAGTTTTCAGGGACTGCCTGATCTATGCATGGTCTTGGTGGTGCAATACACCTTCCAATTCTTAATAATCGTCTTGACCATTGTCTAAGAGATATTCAAAGCCTTTAACCCACCTCCACTTCCATGGGCGGACTGCTTGTCACTCCCACCTCCACCAGCAGAGGGAGAGTACCTGCTGGTTCTGCCTCCACAACTGTGGGAGGACTACATGCCACTCCCACCTCCACCAGCAAAGGGAGCATGCCTTCTGGTTTCCCCACTGCAGCCAGAAGGGGAAGAGCCCCTGCTGCCTTCACCGCCAGAAGGGGAGGAGGTCCTGCTGCCTTCTCCACCAGAAGGGGAGGAGCCTCTTCCACCTTTGCCAGGAGCAGAGCAGCAGGAGCTGCCTCTGTCTCCACCACCACCAGGTGCAGAGCAGCAGGAGCTGCCTCTATGTCCACCCCCACTAGAGGGAGAGAAGCAGGAGCTGCCTCTCCCTTCATCATTGGAAGGACCAGGGCAGGATGATGCTGGTCCTTAGAAGCCCCTGCATAGGTTGCAGAGGGGAGCATGGAGGAAAACAGTCGGGTCGCAGCGGCTGTGAAGAGGGCTAACCCCAGCACCACCGCTAGTCCAGGCTCTCCTCCTGTAGTCACCTCCCAAGGTTCCGCTGCCGCCATCGCCTTCCGAGGGACCGCTGCTGCCCTGCATCGCACCGCCCAAGGATGCCTGCCTCACACCACCCAAGCATGTCTGCCTCGCACCACCCAAGGATGCCTGCCTCCCACCGCCCAAAGATGCCTGCCTCCCACCGCCCAAAGATGCCTGCCTCCCACCGCCCAAGGATGCCTGCCTCCCACCGCCCAAGGATGCCATGTCCACATCGCCTGGAGCTGCCTGTTGCTCCGCATCGCCTGGGACTGCCTGCTGCTCCGCATCGTCAGGGGCAGCCTGTGACTCTCATATATCCCCTAGGGTTGCCAACTGTCCCGCTTCACCTGGGGTCGCCTAGGGACCTTCTTCGCCTGTGGTCACGAGGGTTCCGTTTCACCTGGGCTCGCTGCCGGCTCCACTTTGCCTGGGGTCGCTGCCAGCTCTGCTTCGCCTGGGGTTGCTACCGGTTCTGCTTTGCCCGGGGTCGGTGCCGGTCTTGCTTCGCCTGGGGTTGCTGCCAGTCTTGTTTCACCTGGAGTCGCTGCTAGTCCTGCAGGACTGCAGGAAGCACTGGGGCTGGCGCCTCAGAAAAGAGGGCTGCCAGCTACAAAGATTGGGGGAGAGATCAGGAGCCACACTTTCATGGCAGGAAGTACGGTGGCAGGAGCCCCACAAAGGGGAGCTGCTGGCCATGAAGAAAGTTGATAAACTAGCCGGCAGTCACACAATTAAAAAACTCGTGCCACGGTATTTAAGACTACAGCTCTCCCTGCTCTAGGTGGGTGTACAGAGGAGAGCAAGAGAGCAAGCGAGAGAGATGAGATATTTAAAAAATAAACATAAGATCAGTGAAGGCAATTGCCCAGCCTGACCAGTTTGTATTTTGTGTTCGAGATTTGTTTTATTTAAAACACATTTTTGCTGTGTGAGCAGTGTCTTTTTGTTTTGTTTAAATATTTTATTTATTTTTTGTCAAATGAAAACGGTGTGCGCTGCGCCTTTGCACTGCAGTTAGCTGTGTGTTATTCTTCTGGCTTCTGACCTGATGTCACCGCAATGCCATTTTCTGCCACAATGACATATTCAGCAACATTTTCAAGTTTTGTGAACCTTTAAAACGTATGTTCAAACATTTATTAAAAAAGCTGTGTAATTCCCAAAGCCTATTTTGCTGCCTTTAATCCCAAAATATTAAACACAGAGGAGAAAACTTTAACTGCAAACCTGAAATGACAAAACTGAAGCTTTTGTGTTTTTTTAAATACACACGGTACATTTCTAGTTCTGTAGTATGTAGAAATTATTTTTTATTTTTAAAACCACAGATATCATCAAATTATTAATAAATGATATAACATCATATATGCCACAGGTGCCTAGCAACCAAAAAAATAAATATTAATAAAAAGCATAGAACACAAAAGACAGTCACAAAGACTTGTCACATAAATATAGGTTATTTTTTTGTACTGAATATCTCTTTGGCTGTTTAAAGTTATGTGCAGAGCTACTCATCTCTTTAAGCATATTACAGTATATAAGTCTACACACCCAGTCTGATGCTGTAAGATGACTGTAAACAACTTGCTAAAGTAGCGATTTAGGGCATGATTCTCTCGTCACCTGATGAGACTCAAGAAACTCCTGAGATTGTAGTTTGCCAATTGTAATGTATTATTACATTAAATAAATGTTCTCTAACAAGTTATTAATGGTTTTTTTAATTTTTTTTTTAATTTTTTTATTAAATATCCTTAAGCCAAATAAAGTAGTGCCATGTATAATTTTGAACTACACACTAAGTTAAGATGAATAAATTAATTTAATTAAAACATGTAAAAGAAAATAAATCTTTTTTATATATAGTGTGCACATTGCCACTGAAAAAAACACACCAGGGTGCAGAGTTGAGATGGCACTGTGTTATTTTTTTGCAGACACACTGAGCAGAACAGCAGAATTTGAGGAATAAAAATAAATTCAATGATTTCAGTAATTTGTTCAAGATCTCTGTCAGAGAGGGGTGGATAATGTGCAAAAGTGTCTTTTTGTGTTTTTCTTTAGAGTTTACAAACCACTGCAAACACATTATTTGAAGTGATACAATCGGGTGAGTGGGCATAAAGATTACATTTTTTTTCTTTTTTTGGAATGTTTTCTGTTTTGTTATCTTTCAGTTCATTTAATTGTTGTTCACCAAATGTTTACTTACTACTTTGGGATTTTTTACAGGAAATTGGTCACTCAGTTTCAAAGTTACAGCTGTACGTCTGTAAGTGATTGTAAGCAAGATGGCTACCAATGCTTAGTTTAAATTCTGTGAGGCAGCGCAGTCATTTAAAATATGTAACAATATATGAACAGCTGGAACCTTGCTCAATCAGTCACATTGCTTGTATCACGTTCTATTACGAGCCCTGGATTATGATTATATTTAGCGTTCAAGTTAAGGTGAGAGAAAGCAATAACTATAGAATTTTATAAAATGGCTTTGATAAATTAAGTGCTGTGATTGGTTGAACAAGATCACATGACCTTGCGGTAATAATTGTCTTACTGCACGGCTATGACATCACAGATCAACTTACTTACCTGATCTGTTAATATTACTACGCCTTAATAGTAACAATTATCTAAACAGTGTTTTTGTAGGTAAAAATGTCAACATACAACTGAAACAGCATTTAAATCTACAATCTGTACAATCTACAATCTGTATTACAGAAAAATTGGCAAATACACTGTGATATTTATTTAGTCAGAGAACAGAACAACGAAAACTCTGAGGCAAGCAGTAGCTTTAACACTATTCAAAAGCCGTCTGAGAAATCACAAAGCAAGTCTCACTCAGCAAGTAATATACTATATATGCAGAAGCGGCATCTACTTATTAAACTAAATAGTGCCTTATAAAACTGACTAGCGAGTATGCAATATTTAAACTCGACACAACAGATACATCTCACCACTGCACTCCGATTTCAGAAACATATTTACAACAAAATTAAAATCTCTTCTGCTCTCTATCCAACACAACCATTGGGCTTTTATGCAAGGTAGGGTTCAGCATAGAATTCTTGTGCTCGCCGCGGATGGGAAGGACTGCGGCACTGCACAAACTGACAAAGTCATTTAGTGCACATATCATTTAATGCTAGTTTACAATCTATGGCCGGTTACCGGCCATCGGTGTGAAAACAGCCTCAGAAATTACTGGTCAGCTTTTCTTGAAGACTATAAAGCCTGAGTAGGTTCATTTCCTACAAAAAAACAAAACACCCAGAAGCCCATCCCTTGAGTGCAGTGAGGTGCTGTGTTTGGCTGTTCTATAAATCCTCCCTCAGAAGTGCGAAATTAGTCTGCTTTCAATTCACAAATGTCATTTCACCTCAAAAAAATTTACTATAAATGGCAAATTTCAATGTCAAATAAAAAAAAAAGTACAAAATGTATGTTACAATCAAACAGTCTTCAGGGACTATTTTTTCTCAGTGGAAGGATACATAATATATTATTTTTTTCCTTAAAAACGCTAGCAATATATGTTCCAACAATGAAGATAATGAACAAGACCAATAATGGCAACGAGTGCGAGGGAAAATGAGAATGCAAGGTAAGTGTATGGGAAGTGACAGGCATTGCAGATCCAGGGCTGGGGTATTGGAGCCCTTTTTTTGGTTGTGCATTGTCAATGTTTTTTGTTCCAGATGTCACTTTTGCTGTGATAAGGGAATGGTCAGAATCCCCTTGAAGTTGTGCAAAGAGCATTTCAATGTAAAGGGTCTGGAATCAACTCCCCAGTAATGTTGTTGAAGCTGACACCCTGGGATCCTTCAAGAAGCTGCTTGATGAGATTTTGGGATCAATAAGCTACTAACAACCAAACGAGCAAGATGGGCCGAATGGCCTCCTCTCGTTTGTAAACTTTCTTATGTTCTTATGTTCTTATGTTCAAAGTTAGAAGCAAAAATTTTGTGAATGCTGGGCCCCAGCACCTTTCCAATTGTGCCTATTTGCTTGATGCTTGACAAGTTTGCCCCAGTTGCTTCTCCTAACTTGGTTTTTGTGTTTGATATCACCACTTTAAACAGCTGTTGTGTTTTTCTAACTTGTTTTTTTTTTACATTTACAGTGTTTTGTTATAGAGATCACTTCTTTTTTTTACTTGATCAAATAATGAATAAAGTGAGGGAAAGCTATTTGAGAATGTATTTGGTAAATACACAAACAGTAATAAGTAGAGTAATATAAGAAAAATGAGAAAAGATTTGAAAGTAAAATAATGGTAGAAGGGACTTTTGGACAGTATTGAAAGTGGAAACATTGTATTCTTTTAGCTGCAAATATACATCCATGAGTGGTGAAAACAATATGTCTATTTTGGAGGGTATTAATATATTGATATTTATGTAGGTACAAAACTACAATGTTATGAATGGTTAAAAAGGTACATATGCATGTCAGTGCTAAAGGTTAGTATAATAAAACATTGTAGCACACACAGCAAGAAGAGACATGCACAAACACATTGTCCAGTGGCCACACCCCCTGCTCGAGTCCCATGCTTTAAACGTGTTACTGTTTATAGATAAGAACTCAACTTTATTATGAATATTGTGTTATTACGTTTTAAGCACACACTACGATAGGGTTCATTATTGTAATTGTTTGTTTATTAGCTTTAAAATGTTTAATAAAACGTGACCTATTGTTTGACCTTGTTAATACAACCAGCCCCCTTTGCTAATGATATTTTCAGTCAGGGTCGTAACCAAGTATAAATCTCCACATTTTGGTAAAATGACTTTACACTTACTTCTAAATATGTAACGCGTTTCAGTAAATTCAAACGATAAACTTCACATCCCGCTCAGAGGGAGAACACAATCGTAAAACAACATTAACTGTGGTTGCATTGCAAGGGAGATGAAGGGAAGTTTCACAGTTCCGATCGAGTGACTATTGTCTAAGCATTATTTGTGAATGCAGCAAAGTACAGAGAAATCCTGGAGGAAAACCTGCTGAAGTCTGCAAGAGACCTGGAACTTGGGAGAAGATTCATCTTCTAGCAGGACAATGACCCCAAACATACAGCCAAAGCCACACTGGAATGGCTTAAAAACAAAAAGGTCAATGTCCTGGAGTGGCCCAGTCAAAGCCCGGACCTCAATCCAATTGAGAATATGTGGAAAGAGTTGAAAATTGCTTTTCACCAAAGGTCCCCATCCAACTTGGTGGAGCTTGAGCAATTCTGCAAAGAAGGATGGGCAAAAATTGCAGAGTCCAGATGTGCAAAGCTGATGGAGACTAATCCAAATAGATTCATGGCTGTAATTGCTGACAAAGGTGCCTCTACCACATATTGACTCAAAGGGGTAAATACTTATGCAATCAGTTATTTTCTGTTTTGTATTTGTAATTAATTTAGAACAATTTATAGATTTAATTTTTCACTTCGACATTATGGACTTTTTTGTGTTGATCAATGGCAAAAACTCCTAATAAAATCCATTCTGATTCCATGTTGTAACACAATAAAATTTGGAAAAGTTCAAGGGGGGGGGGGGGTGAATACTTTTGAGAGCCACTGTGTGTGTGTGTGTGTGTGTGTGTGTGTGTATATATATATATATATATATATATATATATATATATATATATACTATATATATATATTAGATATAATATATAATAATATTAGGTCCCAATTCTCAGCGGTGAGTGGAATTGTCACGGCTTCGCTCCGCTCACATTCTCTGAACACATCACAGACACTCGTTTTTTAAATATATTGTCTTTAACATAGGATTTACACATCACGGGAGAGTAGAAGTGAGTAAACTGTATTCCTGTGGCAATGTTGCCCCGCCCCTGTATATTTCTGTGTTGTATGTTGCGTGTGGTGTGTTAATGTTGGTGTATAGTCACTGGTACACGGGATACAATGTGGGTTATGCGCTCAAGTGTTTAAAATGTATATTTGTATTTAGGCACGAGGATTGCACAGCACTTCACGTGCAGGTAAAATGTAATAATATGCAAGCACAGGGAATTGCACTTTATTAATTCATGTGCAGCTGTTCCGATACTCCAGTTGAATGATTGATTACCAATTGAGTCTCGGTACAGCTGCATAAAAGCAACATGTTTTCACACATTGGGGTTGTGTGTTCAGTGAGTGGAGAAAGTTGGTAAACGCCGTTTACCTGCGTATACCCTCGGCTACACCACTGAGTAAAACGCCAAAGAAAGGTTTAAAGTACCTGGCATTGCCAGGCAGTCTCCCATCCAAATACTAGCAGACAAGCATATTATTATTCATTTTATTTTTTTTAGCAGACACACTTATCCAGTCTAACATACAATTGTGACATACAATTACCCATTTCTACAGTCAAATTCTTTAGTGGACCAATCTAGGTAAAGCAGTAATGTGCCCCCCCCCACCTGGGATTGAACTCGCAACCCTCCAGTCAGGAGCACAGTGCTCTAACTGCCACTCCAGAGATGCTGAAAAAGACATATCACTAATGTCTCGTTATATAACTAAGTCTCGGCAGTTTCCGACAAGTTTTGAAAACTACAAAGCGGTATGTAAGTCACTAGCTTAATGTAACATTATTGAGCAGGTTTCATTCAACTTTATGAAGCAAAATTAGTCAATTCTCACAGGATGTAAAACCTTTGGCCATAGGTGTAGAATGTATTAATTAATCCTCACTGTGATTATATACATTCTGAAATGACAGGAATACATGTGCTGCAGTGAGAGATGTGAATGATATTGCAGGATATTTTAGTTCAAGCCTTACAGTATTTAACACACTGACTGCAAAATTGTCCTGTAAAGGTAGTAAAACAATGATAATGGTTGATAACCAATATTTGTCCAGTTTTATACAGTTAATATAATTATTGTATTCCTTTCAGGAAATTTGAAAGCAGGGCCCATGGTTTATTGCTTTAAAAGTATTGCTTTATACTATTAATTCTGTTATTTGAACAGACATATGTCTCTCTTGTTCAAATTCTGGTTAGAACGTCACAATATTTGATGAGAAATCAGCCTTCATTTGCAGCAGCACCTATAAGAGACACTATGTGTGTCTGCACTGTTATTCTGCTTCAAATACAAAGGAGTTGTTTTGAGAACACCAAACCCATTGAACTTCTCAACTGTGTTTGACCTTTTAGCTGACAGTATTTTGGTGTAAGTCTCCTATAATAAAACTGTGAATCCAACAATTTTTTATTCATGTAGGCTTCATAGCTTTAATATAGGAGAAGACCAACATAGTACACAATCCCATAAAAGAGAATATTATAGACATATTGATGGATGTACTGTAACACAAACATTTTGATAGTTTTATTATATTTCACCTCATATTGCATATATTTGCTGTTGTTTTAAACAGATATAAACTATTTTCATGTTTTCTGAACCTGTTTATGGGATTTTGATTTGCCAGTGATTATCTCACAGTGCTGTCCCTCCATAGGCTGTTTGTTTTGTCTGGGCTTTTCATGTAGTGATATCGCCAGCTGCATAGGGATGGGTCGTGACCGCTGTCTTTTCCTAATGACTGCCTAACCATCTCATTTCCTCATACTTGCTGATATATTTAAATTGAATTTCGCAGTCCCATCATTTGACTGCACTCTGTGTCCTTTCCTAATGAGCTGGCTGATAATGCCCACTGGTCCACCGTCTCAGTAATGAAGGATGTGAGGATGCTCTTCATGATTTTAATATTGATTGAGTTCCCCTGGGAGTGTCTTTGGACAGATACAGGAATTAAACTTTCAGGTTTTGTTTTTTTGCACACCCTGATTATAGGAAGTGCTTTGATTCATTCTCTAGGGGTCTGCAGTGTGAATTTTAGACATGCTTTAGATGAGCACAGTGTAAAGCTATGCAAAGTTTCAGGCAGAAAACTCTAAATACACCTGCAAATTCAATCATTCGATTGACAGGAAAATCTTTGCAACCGTCAGTCAAGCAAACATTGAACTAGCAGGTGACTCCCACATTCACGTCAACCTTCAGTCAGGGGCAGCTACCAATACTATTCAACCAGGTATATTTAACCCTAGCTCTCCATGCCATCCTCCCCAGCCTCAACATCTTGCCTGTCTGTCAGCATTGTCTATCATAATGTTAAAGCAGCAGCCAGTCAAAATGCTTTGATACTTGCTTATTTACACTGTTTTCAGACTCTAATAAAAATGTTGTTTTTACATTTAATTAGTATTCCTGACTAAATGCAGGTTCACTTGTACCAACCCTGAAATTACAATAAAAGTCAATATAACCGTGACTAATTCTCAAGACCAAGAGGGTTCAACTCCCTGTAAAGCAGATATGGCCTCTCGGTGGATTGGACTGCAATACTCTTTATTTCAGATTCTTGAACTCTTGAACTTTAATATTTGCCATGTATATATTCAATTTGTACTCTGGCCTTTCCCAGTGGCCTGCAGGGTAGCTGGCTGTACCAGGCTAAGCTTGTAACCCCATACTGTATATGGAGTTTATGATCCAAGCAGGTGATGCATTGTGGCAGGATGTGACTGAAAGAATGGGGTGATATATTGGACATAATCAAGTCAAGTAAGAGCAGTAATATTGCAAAGTCCTGGGCCGCCACAGCAGAAGAGATGTGGTGTGATATAGCAGTGAGAGTGCAATGGATGTTCTACTGGACAGAATCATTCCAAGCAGAACACCTATTAGCAATGAACCTGCCCCAGCTTTAACACCACCAGTAGAGGGGCCATTATTCTCCTGTGCACTCCAGTATAAACATCTATATATATGGAATAGATTAAAAGCATCTTCTCTGTTATGTACTGTCATGGCTTTACAGAACAATACATTTTACAATAGAAACTTAGCAAAGGACTGTGACAGGGAGAGCCCTGTCGCTGGTTCCTGTGCAAATGTGTGCAGCTGAGACGTGGAACAGGAGACGTGTTGCTGGGCAACTAATTGAGCAGTTAGGCTCACTGGTGCTGAGCTAATTGAAAGGTCCAGCTGGGAGTGTGTCCAGGGAGGCTGCAAGGCGCTCAAGGAGCAACTGCACCACAGCTACAGGCTACTGCTTGGCATTTGCTACATAGACAGGCGCTGAGCAAAAGCTTGCACTTGTTGACATCGAGAAGGAGAGCGTCTGCTCCATGAAGAGAACCACTACACGAAACCCTTCCACTCCAAGACGTTATTACGCTATGTTTTATTACCCTAGTGCATCTAAAGATTTTATTATATGTACTTTATTATATTTAATTTAGACTGGGCTGATTTGACAATTCAATTAACAAACATATGAATGATTCAAGCTAGCTAATACAATTAATTGATTAATCTTCGATTCAATTAAAATATAATAATAGCCATGCCTTTGAGAGTCATGATATCCTCACCTCATGAACACAACATGCTGACACAGTCCTGGATTGTTGTGGATTGTTTCCTTTTTGAGATTTCATTTATCAGCAGGTCACACAATTTATCCAGGCACAAAATTCTCCTGTGCAGCAGGTATTAGGACTGATCCCTGATCCCGAGTCCTGCACTGGGTGGGGCTTCTAATACTTGGAAGGAAGTAAATCTATGGTAAATTAGCCTCACCTGTCAAAGTGTAAAAAAAGCTCAAATTTAAAATACTTCCTATGATGTTCTGCCAATATGAGGTAACATAATGTTTATTACACCCTTGACTGCTACCCCTTTGAGATAATGATAAAAAAAACTTCATCCCAAGTGAACAACAGGAAGCATCAGCAATAGTGTTGTGACTGGAATGCACTATTGCAGGTGGGAGGGGTTCAACATTGCTAAATGGCTGCTCATGGGAAGCAGACACAGTTAACTGAGTAAACAAGACAGAGGATTGTGTTCTGTGTAATCTCTTCTTTAGTTAGTGATGTAGGTTGTCAGCGGGGACAATAGGGAGCTATGAATAGAGACAGACCCCTTTCTCTGTTAGGCAGATCCAGAGTCCCTTCTCGTTGCACTGGGGACAGACTTTCTGTAATATTTGTTTTTTGCAAGGCATTGTGAATGTCTAAAACTGCCAACTAATATTGTTTAGCTAATCATGTTTACATTACCATACCTCACTGTACTGGATCCCTTAATCCTGTAAATCACACCAAATCTCACCTTTTCCTATGTGAAAGATTTTTCTTTTAATTCAAATTACTGACACAAAACATCTATTTTCCTTTATATGTGTGAGAATTCACATACAGGAAGGTGAGAATTCCCATGCAGGAATGCACACATATGAGTTGAAGCAAAATCAATGGTTGGTTACTGAAAAGAGAAACCAAATGCATTGGGGGTTTTAGCTTCTGTGATAATGAAAATTAAAAGCAGAAAGCAATACATTCATAACTTAAAGTGCTACTGAACAGGATGTAGAGTTTACAGTAAATCCCATCACTCACTGCTGCTGCCTGCGGGGTTGCATGTGTTCCCATAATATTGTTTTCAACACAATCCAAAATCCTTGCCCGATCTCAATCGGAAATCACTGGAAATCACTGGTCGAAACCATACACAACATGTGAATACAAATATATAAAAAAAAGGTGATTAAAAATGATACTGCAGGAATCAATAAAGCATGCCACTTTGAATCCAGAGGAGGACTGTAAAGTTGCACGTTATTAGAAATAGTTGTTTTCCTTATTATTAATTGCACATTGACGTAGGAGGCAGGGGCTCCTCCCCTCTGGCAACAAAGGCAGCAGAGGCTCCTCCCCCTCTGGTGACAAAGGCGGCAGGGTCTCCTCCCCTTCTGCCTGCAGAGGCATGCTCCCTCAACTGGTGGAGATGGGCACAGCAGGTCTTGTTCTGTTGTGGGTGGTGGAGGCAGAATCAGGAAGTACTCTCCATCTGCTGGTGACGATAGGCACACCAGGTGTTCTTCTGATGGCAGGGGGCAATTGAATGGAAAGTGCCCCCACTCCCCACAAGAGGTAGCACTTGATGGTCACCCCCATAGTGCAGAGGAAAGCTTCCCAGCTATTCTGCTCTAGCAGACACTCTTCCCCTGCGGGTGTAGGCTCAGGCTGTGGCTGTTCGGGCTCCTCCCTCTTGGGTGTTGGCCGGGTCTGGTCTCTCGTCCAGAACCACTCTGCCATATCCACAACCAGACCCTGGATCCAGGCCTCCTCATACTGGGGGCCTCCATAAGAGCCCCCTGCTTCCTCCAATGTTCCTGCTGAGCTACCCAGTCGGGGGGTCCAAATGGACTGGGAACCCGGGACCACCACCTTTTGCCCAGCTGTTATGGCCTCTGCCGCTTGTGCTGCTTCTTGCAGCTCTTCCTCCCCATCCTCTTCTTGGTCTGTGTCGGAGGCTGTGGTTGATCCCACGAGGACATCACGTTTGACAGGAATGACATTGTGGTGACATCAGGCAAGATGCAGGAAGAGACAGAGGCAGTAATGCAGTTCAAAAGATGCATCGCGCACCGTTTATTTACACAAAAAGTAAAATGAATGTTTAAACATAAAAACACTGCTCAAAGAGCACTGTTTTGTTTTTTTTTGTTTCGTTTCTAATCACTTTAGTTACTCCACTGAACACCCACTCTGAGTGCCGAGAGCTGCAGGGCTTTATATTAGTGAGCGAGGGATTAACTATCTACCAATTATTTATTATTCCCTCAGTCACATTCTGTAAGAGTTTTCTAATTATTCCTGACAGAGGACAAGCTTCCAACCTTGCCTCTGCCAGATAAATAAAATGAAAAAAACACAGCTTCGCCATCACTAATACAAATAATAATAACAATACAACAAATCGTTTAAAAAAATAATAAATCATAGCAAAATACAAAACACAAAATAATAAACTGCACAGGGGTGGAGGGATACCCCATTGTAAGATAAATAAATAATCCTGTACAGGGCTCCTCAATTGTGTACACATCTTTAAAACATAAGAACATAAGAATGTTTACAAATGAGAGGAGGCCATTCAGTCCATCTTGCTCGTTTGGTTGTTAGTAGCTTATTGATCCCAGAATATCATCAAGCAGCTTCTTGAAGGATCCCAGGGTGTCAGCTTCAACATTACCTGGGAGATGGTTCCAGACCCTCACGATTCTCTGTGTAAAAAAGTTTCTCCTATTTTCTGTTCTGAATGCCCCTTTGTCTAATCTCCATTTGTGACCCCTGGTCCTTGTTTCTTTTTTCAGGTCGAAAAAGTCCCTTGGGTCGACATTGTCAATTCATAGAATTTTGAATTAGGTCGCCACATATTCTTCTTTGTTCAAGACTGATTAGATTCAATTCTTTTAGCCTGTCTGCATATGACATGCCTTTTAAACCCAGAATAATTCAGGTCGCTCTTCTTTTCACTCTTTCTAGAGCAGCAATATCCTTTTTGTAGTGAGGTGACCAGAACTGAACACAATATTCAAGATGAGGTCTTACTAATGCATTGTACAGTTTTAACATTACTTCCCTTGATTTAAATTCAACACTTTTCAAAATATATCCGAGCGTCTTGTTGGCCTTTTTTATAGCTTCCCCACATTGTCCAGATGAAGACATTTCTGAGTCAACAAAAACTCCTAGGTCTTTTTCATAGAGTCCTCCTTTAATTTTAGTATCTCCCATATGATATTTATAATGCAGATTTTTATTTCCTGTGTGCAGTACCTTACACTTTTCTCTATTAAATATCATTTGCCATGTGCCTGCCCAATTCTGAATCTTGTCTAGATTATTTTGAATGACCTTTGCTGCTGCAACAGTGTTTGCCACTTTTTGTGTTGTCTGCAAATTTAACAGGTTTGCTTACTATACCAGAATCTTAGTAATAATTTGTGTATTAATAATATTTATAATAGTGTTAATTTACTTTTATTAGGCATGGTGGGTGGGAATGGCATTTGCCATGAAAATTGAGCAGAATCCTTGCAAGCATGGCATTAGTTAAGACCCGTTCACAATAATAGTGTACTTGCTGCTGTCACCCTATCTGCTTCTAAAAGCAGCATAAAATGGCTGAGCCCACTGGCATGTAACCAGGTTGTGATGCTGGTAAAGTGTGCCAGTATGAAAGGGGAGTAGACCTGCTGATCTGAAACTGAAAAATATGCCCATGTCTATACTAAAACAAAACCATACTAATACATATACAAAAGACACTGATGATCAAGTTGTCTTCTGAGGTCAATGGCTGAGATCTGAGAGTGAAAAAATGAGCAATGAAATACTCACCCCCTAGTCCATAATTGTTAATGTGTTAAATGTATTCTGGGACACTATACTACTTACATAAGTACAAAAAAGAAAGCAATATCACTCATTGTAAGTATATTATAATTTGAAAAACACACCATGAAACAAATATGGTAGAGGGAACAGAATATAACTAATTGTGTATTGTAATACAGTGGGGAGGGGGTTAATATCGTCCCTGCAGGAAACATGTGAGAATGCACACTTGTTTAATTGTTTTAGTGCTTAGTTATTAGTTATCCCCTGCACCTGGTGCATATTGTAAATTAGAGTCAGGTGCAGGGTATTTAAAGAGAGCAGCCAGTCTGTTCACGGTGGCTGGTGTGTGAAGAGCCTGACTGTGTGTGTTATCAGTAGTTTCAAAGATAAAAAGGTACTGTGTGGAAACCTTTGTGTGTTGTGTTTGAGGATAGGGAATCAGCTTAGCTGTCCCGTGTTAGGAAGGGCTGGAATTGTGTTCAGTTAGTGCTCTGAATAGGAGCTAGGTGTTTTGTTTATTTTGTGTGCGTTTATTAAAAATAGCACGAAAGCGCCTAAAATCCATTGGTGTGTCCTGGGTCCTGGTCTTAAAGGGGCAACGAACCTTGAGAGTTGTGCAATCTTTTTTTACAATATTTTGACTAAAACTTTAGTCAGGAATAAACTACAAGCTACACTACACAACTATGCAATGACTAATCTCGCAATACCTACTCATAAGCATCCGAGCTACTGGATGTATCCATAGTGGGCATTGATGGTTCCAGTGGTGTTAAAAAAAGTCAGATCCATGCCTGCACAACTAAGTATACTTTCATTACAATTCTAAATTAAGTCACAATTACCTTCAAAGGAAGATAAACTTGTGTCTGTCTGGATTGATGCTAAGCTGATTAGGATCAACTTATATAAATACTATTTGGGGTTTTTTGTTAGTATTTGTAATGTTTAAATACACATGTTATTGTATAGTACACTGTTATTCAATAGTACTTAAAGTTATGGTGACCAGGTTGTGAGCCTGGTAAAGTGTACCAGTTTGAACATAACTAATATTGCTAGTTAAAATAAGTAAATTACCAACTATTACCACAATTATTATTTTTTTTCAATCAGACTCTTGTTGCTGTAATAGTAAGTAAAGTATCTGAAGACACTTCAAACCTATTTTAATGTTTATAGACGTCACTTGGCTAATTGCTGGCATTATAATAATCGAGAAAACTAAGAAGTATATTACAACAGTTCAGAAAACCAAATGTCCAGCACAGATGTGAGAATCATATTTATAGTTTTCCACTGACATTGTAGTTCAGTCTACAAATAAAGGTGTTTTGAAAAGTCTTGTTTAGCTTATTGCTGGCATTTACAATAATAAAACATACGAAACAGTTTGTACCAGTCCAGCAATGCCATGTGAGAGTAATCCTATGTACAGTACTCCACAAATTGTCTAGTGTTTTACTGGCATTATAATAATAATTATGATAAAATATGAAACGCTGATAAAGGCATGTTGACTGACTCGTTGCTCTAACAGGTTCACTGCTATTACCTGACTGTAATTTAAATAGCGCCCCTTTTAATGTAAACATAATTAATCCTCTCAATTGTTTCTTTCCTAATTCTGCAGTGTTATTTGCAAGATTTAACAAGAGGTGTGTCTTTACTTTATATAGCGATTTTCATAGTGGACCACCATCAAAGAGCTTTAAGATGCAGTAACAAAAAGAAAATCCATGACACTTTAAATAGAGAAATTCATAATATGATTACAGTAACAAAAACAAACAAATGCATAATACATTAAATACAGTGGGAAGTGCATAATAAATGGTAGTAGCAAAATACATAAAATATTAGCAGCTAATAGCAGATATCAAGCTAAGAGAACTTGGAAAGCAAGAGAGAACAGGTGGGTCTTGAGAGTTGATTTAAAATGAACGAAGGTGGGAGCATCACCCACCAAAGCTGGGAGAGAGTTCCAAAGAGTTGGAACCATGAAGCTAAACAAGCGTTCTCCAAGTGTGGTGCACTTTTGCTTGGTGTTAACAAGCAGGCCAGAGTCAGAGGACCTCAGCTTGCGGGCAGGGACATAGCGCAGACAAGTATGCTTTGGGAAGACACACTGACAACATGCAAGTAAGGCACAGGAGGATCAGGGTACACATGGACAGACATTTAGCCCATACATAAAAGAATACATGAAAGAGCATGAAGCAATATATTTCCAACAATGAAGATGATGAACAAGACCAATAATGGCAAGGGATAATTAGAATGCAAGGTAAGTGTATGGGAAGTGACAGTTGATGGGGCAGGCATTGCAGATCGAGGGCTGGGGTGTTGGAGCATTTTTTTTGGGTTGTGCATTGTCAATGTTGCAGATGTGACTTTTGAGGTGATGATGGAATGGTCACAATCCCCTTGAAGTTGTGCAAAGAGCATTTCAATGTAAAGTGGAGCGATCAAAAAAAGAAGCCAAGTTAGAAGCAACAATTGGGCTCAACATTCACACCAGCACCTTTCCAATTGTGCCTATTTGCATGATGCTTGGCAAGGTTGCCCCAGTTGCTTCTCCTAACTTGGTTTTTGTGTTTGATATCACCACTTTAAATGGCTGTTATGTTTTTCTAACTTGTTTTTTTTTTTCTTTACATTGACAATGTTTTTGTTATAGATATCACTTCTTTTTTTTACTTGAACAAATAATGAATAAAGTGAGGGAAAGCTGTTCGAGAATGTGTATGGTAAATAGATAGACAGTCGACGAGTAATATAAGAGAAATAAGAAATATTTTAAAGTAAAATAATGGTAGAAGGGACTTTTGGACAGTATTGAAAGTATAAACATTGTGTTCTTTTAGTTTCAAACGTACATCCATCAGTGGTGAAAACAATGTATGTCTACATTTGTACAACCAGCCCCCTTTGCTAATGACATCTTCAGTCAGGGTCGTAACGAAGTATAAATCTCCACATTGTAAAATTACTTTACACTAACTTCTAAAGCTGCAACGCGTTTCAGTAAATTAAAACGATAAACTTTGCATCCCGCATAGAGGGAGAACACAAACGTAAAACACCATTAAGTGGGGTCGGCATTGCAAGGCAGATGAAGGAGGTTTCCCAGTTTCGATCGAGTGACAGTTTTCTAAGCATTATTTGTTAATGCTTATTTACCATTGCTGCACCCTGTTAGAAAATTGACTTTGTTGCATTTTTTAATCATCATTTAATCATAAAATTGCAATTTACAAGATTAAATATGCTATTATACCTCCTGGGCGCTGCCAATAGGTCACATGACTGCGTTACTGCACGCCGGACTTTGAACATCAGAAAGCCAGCTGCCCAACGTTTCGATATGTTGTACATATCTTTCTCAAGGGAGCCTGTGTTTGAATCAAAACATTGGAGGTATTTATAGGTGTTTGACGGCATGACAACTACTTGTTGTTTATATTCAAATACATGATTTATTCTTACATGATGTAATGGTGTTCTATATATTGTGACATCATGTTTAATTATATATTTAAATCTATATTAATTCTAATTAACATTATTTTATATAAACATTTATATTATCATGCAATGCTGGCTCTGAGGATCAGCCTTGATTTGGCCTTCCCAGCGCATCAGCATGCACAACTTTTGAATTAATTTTGCTTATTTATTTTTAACTTTTATATATTTATTGGAGTTAATTAGTTCATTCTTTTCTTTTAAGTCCGGCTGGCATTATTGTGTTCAGTCTATTAACCCTTTTACTTTCTTTTATTCTTCTATATGTTGCATTGTCTAATTTTATCTGTTCTAATACTACAAACTTTACATAATTTATGTCATATCCTTGACTGGTGAAGTGCTGTATTATTGGTTGATTCATTTTTTTTTTTTTTCTAATTAATGAAAGGTGGTTCTGAATTATTTTATATAAAGTTGTTCCAGTCTCTCCAACATTTTATTTCCTCACATTTTTCTATGGCTATTCCATAAACAACATTGCTATTTTTACAGTAGATATTAGTATTCAGTGGATATGTGGTGGTGTTATGTTTAATTATATTTTTACTTTTGTCCATGTATTTAAACACTTTACATGTACTAGTGCAAGTATTTGTAGAACCTGTTTTGTCAATTAGTCTTATGTTTACTGTGAACTAAAATATCACCTAAATTAGCTTCTCTTTTGAATGCTGCAACTGGGGCCTTAAATACTTTTTAAAATTTTTCTGAATTATGTAGAATCCACAAGTGTTTCCAAGCTATCTTAGAAATATTGAGTAAAAGTTTAGAGTATGTCATTACTAATGGGACTCTTGACCTTTATCTCTATTTTTATAATCTAGTAGATCATCTCTTTTTAGTTTATCCACTTTTCTTAACTCTGTCTCTAATTCTTTCTTTGTATCCTCTTTTTTTTTTAAGATTTGGTTTTAATACATTTTTATTTTACATAATCACTTTCTTTAGAGCATATTCTTCTTATTCCTAGACCCTTTGGGATTGCCCTTTTAATGTGTATTGGATGTGCAGAGGACTTGTGTAAATACTGTGCATGTCAGTAGGTTTATAAAGAGGTCAGTCTCAGTTGAACCTTCTTCAAGTTTTACTACGGTATCTAAAAATTCTATTTCTTTCCTTGTCCATCAAAGGTCCACCTTAATATTATTGTGTTTTTCATTTGCCATTTTATGAAACTAGAAAAGATTGTTCTCCATGTGTCCAAACCCCAAAAATATCATCTGTAAACCAAATGTCTTCTAAAGGTTCTCTCTCTGATTTTCTAAGTAGTTGTTCTTCCCATTTCCCCATATATGTACTGGCAAAATGCATTCCTAATTTAGATCCTATTACTGTACCATCATTTGCAATTTTTATCAGCAAATGTAAAATAACTGTTTTCTAAAACTACGTTGCTCATGTTCAGCACCTCTGCTGTTGGTATTGATTTATATATTGTATTATCTAGTGCTTTTTGACAAGCTTCTAAAGTTTCTTTACGAGGGACACTTGGATACAAGGATTTTACATCCATGAAAAATAACTGTACTGTCTGGAAGGTTGTGCTTTAGTGATTCAAGTCTTTTTAAAAATTGTGTTGTATCCTTAACATAGTTTGGTAATTTCTCAACTTGTGACCCAAGTTTTTTTTTTTTTTTTTTTTTTTTTTTTTTTTTGCTATTTCAGCTATTATGTGTGTTGGATTATCAATCGTGTTGACTATCATTCGCATAGGGTGATTTTCTTTGTGCATTTTAAGATTTCCTCTTGCTAGGTCTGTTCTTGCATTATGTAGCTGCATGTGTTTTTTAAAATTATTTTGATATAATGCCTTTATTGTATAGTCTCTCTGCAATGTCCTTAACCTTTAACTGATTTATTGATCCTATTGCTTTTAACTTCTTCATATGTATCCGTATTCTTTAATTCACATTCTACAGATTTCATATAGTCACCTGTATTCATTGTCACTATTCCCAATCCTTTATCTGCCGGTTTTATACTTGTATCATCATCATTTAACAACTCAGTCATAGCTTGTTCTTCAATATTGGTTAAATTAAGTTTACATTTTTTCTTTAATTTCTTGTTTAACTACTTCAATATACATATCTAACCACTTGTCTCTTCCATCCAGAGGAGTCCATGTGTTTGTACTATTAACCTTAATCCCATGCTCATAATTACTCTCTGAATCTGAGCTAATTTTATTGAAATAATATTCTGCTAAACTCATGCATCTCTCCCACTCCTTTAATTCGGTGGCCAGTTTATCTATGTGTATTTTAGTCGGCATAAACTTAAATCCTTACTCAACACTGCTTTCTGGGATGTGGTTAAAGTTTCACTTGATAAATTGAATACTGTGTCTTCTGTCTTATCTTAAGTGTATTTGGTACCCTTTTCATTTCTGGGTCTCCTATCTTTTTGTTTTGAATTCTCTGTCCTAGTCCTGTTAAATTCTCTATTTTGCATTTTATTGTTAACTTTAAACTGGTTTATTTTTACTGCTTTACATGTATTTTGATTGTCTTTCTTAATTGTGGAGCTGCATTTGTGCCATATAAAAATGTGAGAAGTCAACTGTGTTTGTGTCCATCTGTCTGCGGTTATACAGTTCTATGGTTATGCACCATACAGTGCTGTGAACACGGTTTATATTTTCTGCACTCTTAGGGATAGTTCATACATTAGTACACGGTGGTCCGTCAGCCCCGATGACTTACTCATATGTGCTCGTGGGTTGCTTTGAGCTTCCTGTGAGATATTCGGATACAAATATGCCCTGTATAAAGCTAATTTGATACGAATCATATGCAAAGTTTGAAATGTACGCATTTTTTCAGTAGCAAACAATAATAATGAGAAAGCGCCTTCGAATTCAATTAGATAACTTCTCTGAGCACTTTATATCGGCGCTTTTTCTTTGTTGGTCATAGGTGTTTTTATTTATTTTTTACTTGGGTCAAGGTATGCGATTAATTAAGAACATTCTGGTATTCTTTTCTGAATGTACATTACTTTTCATCTGTAATCGGCAACACGATGGGGGGAAAACAGCTAGTTTATTTACTTATATATTTTTAATACTATTTTGTCTGGAGCAGGGGAGCAGAGCAGAATGAAAGCAAGACCCGAGCGGAGCAAAGAGCGGAGCAGAGCGGTGGATATTATGTGCGGTGAACAGAATTGTCACAGCTTCGCTCCGCCCACATTCTCTGAACACAACACAGACGCTCGCCGTTAAAACAGTGCCTTTAACACAGGATTTTATATATCACAGTAGAGTAGAAGTGAGTAAACTCTGTATCCCTTATGTAGGGTGACCAGATAGCAAGAGTGAAAAATCAGGATGCTTTCAGTTGGTACGGGGAGGACAGAAATCTCGTTTAAATGAACTGCAACACGCAAGTGACGTAATCTGTGTATCTTTGTTCTGTACACAGGCTGTTTTTATTCCTTCGGCTTCCTGTGCATTGCACTTAGGCAAAAACTTTATTTACTGTTCAGATGGCAAATCGGTTTTAATCAGCCTATCGGTGCGTCTGGGCTTTTCTGTGACTTGTACTGTGCAGTAGCAGGTGGGACAAAATCAGTGCTGCATTGTTTTGATTTAGGTTGCTAAAATCTAGTTTTCAGAATTAGGTGTAAAATACAAAAAATGAAGACAAAGCAAAACAAGCAGTATATTTCAGCTGAGGATTGTGACAAGACATTTCCCAAATAAACTGAACATGCAGAGGTAATTGTATTGCACATCTTGTAATGTGACTAAAGAAAATACGATCGATCGCTAGAACTTCACCAGCACACATTAAACCAAAGGCTGCGGAACACAACGTAAAACAAACAACAGCTTTCAGAAAACAAACTGGAAAGTCAGGGCAGACAAAAGTATAACTTGGCAAAGAGCTGCCTTACACTTCCAACCAATTCAGTGGATGCAGACGTGCAGTCTCAATGTATGTGCAGGTCCACACCAGACAGAGAATGTCGGCTGCAGCTATGTCATACAAATTCATTTATGACATTTTTTTTGGCTTGCTATTTATTAATTTATTTATACATTTATAATATAAACATTAATTTCTACCTTTGTTTAAAATATTTATTTCTAAATAGTTATTCCTCTATGCATTTTAAAATCATTTATTTATTTCTACCTAGTTATTCCTTTATTTTTAATTAAACGAGAAACCACAATTTATCAGAGATTTATTCATGGAAGCTACATGCCATTCTTGTGTACAATTCCATCCTATGGTTTCTACCAAACAGGAAACTAGATATTTTCCATCAGGAAATAGAGCATTTCTAGAATTGAGCAGACCTTCAGGTTTTCAGCAAAAGCTGGTCAGGCATAGATATAAGCTTAAAAAAATTAACGCATTTCAACAACTGCGCAGTGACTACGGCTACGGCCGTGTGCTCTTCAAGGACGTCATATTGCTAGTTCAAACCATGGTAATTTTATTTATTTATTTTTTTTGCAATATGTGCTGTTTTAAAACAAATACACTGTTTAATATAAATGACGTGGATTTCAAACTGCTTGTGATCCCTGGTTTATTTTGAAGTTGACCAACATGTGGAATCACATGATTGGTAGATGTCCAGTTATTTAGCTTTTCTGTATGAAATGTCGCTACACACTTAAAAAAATAAATGGAAGAGGAAGAACAACAACAACAATTTCACCTTAGTTTGACTTATATCTCAGTGTGTAAGAGGTATTTACGTTTTGAAAGTTTCAGACTTTTGGTACTGGTACAAATGGTAATTAAGTGATTTGGTTTTGCCGCTGCAACATGGTGAAAACAGCAAAACTCTTGGAGCTGTACAGAGACTCGGTAGTTTCAAACACGTTTTTATAATTTGTACGAGGAGCTACCATTCCTCTCAAACACATAGCTGGGATGGTCTGAATGGTGCTGTAAAAACCCTGGTTTACAGCAGGGATGTTAAAGGTGATATTGCTTTGCATTGTCTTATTTGTTTACACAATGCAGCTATAGACCTGTTTCAGCTAGGCTGTCTGTAATACACACAGTGCAGCTACAGACTTATTTCAGCAAGGCTGTTGTAAGGCTTTTGAAACTCTTGCCTATGTACTGCCCTGATGGTGTAGGTCTGTTGCCTGGCACGTGGCCCTAAATACACCCATGCAGTGAGTAACTGACTTTTCATAACTCAGTGTGCAGCTGTGACCTCAGATGGATGAAAACACTTGTTTTTAACACTAAGTTGTTTCTGCTTAAACTGTTTTGAGCCTATATACAACCCATAATCAAACCAACAAATGGAGTTTAGAAAAAGGGGCATTCAGAACAGAAAATAGGAGACACTTTTTTACACAGAGAATTGTGAGGGTCTGGAATCAACTCCCCAGTAATGTTGTTGAAGCTGACACCCTGGGATCCTTCAAGAAGCTGCTTGATGAGATTTTGGGATCAATAAGCTACTAACAACCAAACGAGCAAGATGGGCCGAATGGCCTCCTCTCGTTTGTATACTTTCTTATGTTCTTATGTTCTAATAAAAACTGGTTCTAAAACCACTTCTGTTAAGTGGCATGCTATAACTTTAGGTAACTGTCATGCCTAATAACATACTATACAAATGGAACACTAGGCTTTTCCAGTTAAATTGCACATTCTCTTATTGTTTTATCAGCCATTTGTTCTTTTCCATTATGCTACCTGTTGCTTTTGCTTCCCGTTTGAATGATGAGTGAGAAAACATTAAAACTCTCTGTAAACACTGTATGGTTTTCTTGTATTTAATGTAAGCTCTGAATCAATGCAGGGTTAATGAACTCCTAAAATTAAGCTGTACATCGCTGGTGTACATCAGCAGTTTGCAATCGCCAGCCTTGTCGTTTGACCTTATGATGTGTGGGTATAGTGCTTTGCTGCCTGTGAAAATTAAGCTAAACACATATCATTGTTCTTAAGTGTAACTTCTTGTTATCTGGGTTTCTGCTGACATTGGTAAAGTGAAGAAGAAACACAAATGTGCTTTGTCTCACAGCATGCATCATGCTCTGGAAATAAGACCAAATTTGGTCAAGGAAATGACGTAAGTTAGTTGTATATCTGTGCTGTTCAAAGTAATTTCCAAGATCAGAAAATAACATCTACACTGATGCCAGCTCAGAACACCATCAACTGAGGTCTTTGTGTGAGATTACTGATATAATTGCATTTGATTTGCTTTGTTCCTGTTTGCATTTTGATTCCCGAATAAATTATTTGACTGGAACTACTAAAAAAAAAATTGGCTTATTATTTAAGAAGAAATTAAGAACATAAGAACAGGCCAAGAAAGTTTGCTCAAATGTTGTTAGGAGGCCATTGGATCCCAAAATCTCATCAAGAAGCTTCTTGAAGGATCCCAGGGTGTCAAGCTTCTTGAAGGTTCCCAGGGTGTCAGCGTCAACAACATTACTGGGGAGTTGATTCCAGACCCTCACAATTCTCTGTGTAAAAAAGTGTCTCCTATTTTCTGTTCTGAATGCCCCTTTTTCTAAACTCCATTTGTGACCCCTGCTCCTTGTTTCTTCAGGCTGAAAAAGTCCCTTGGGTCCCTTGACACTGTCAATACCTTTTAGAATTTTGAATGCTTGAATTAGGTCACTGTGTAGTCATCTTTGTTCAAGACTGAACAGATTCAATTCTTTTAGCCTGTCTGCATATGACATGCCTTTTAAGCCCGGAATAATTCTGGTCGCTCTTCTTTGCACTCTTTCTAGAGCAGCAATATCTTTTTTATAGCGAGGTGACCAGAACTGCACACAATATTCAAGATGAGGTCTTACTAGTGCATTGTACAGTTTTAACATTACTTCCCTTGATTTAAATTCAACACTTTTCACAATGTATCCGAGCATCTTGTTAGCCTTTTTTATAGCTTCCCCACATTGTCTAGATGAAGACATTTCTGAGTCAACAAAAACTCCTAGGTCTTTTTCATAGATTCCTTCTCCAATTTCAATATCTCCCATATGATATTTATAATGTACATTTTTATTTCCTGCGTGCAGTACCTTACACTTTTCTCTATTAAATGTCATTTGCCATGTGTCTGCCCAGTTCTGAATCTTGTCTAGATCATTTTGAATGATCTTTGCTGCTGCAACAGTGTTTGCCACTCCTCCTATTTTTGTGTCGTCTGCAAATTTAACAAGTTTGCTTACTATACCAGAATCTAAATCATTAATGTAGATTAGGAATAGCAGAGGACCTAATACTGATCCCTGTGGTACACCGCTGGTTACCACACTCCATTCTGAGGTTTTTCCTCTAATCAGTACTTTCTGTTTTCTACATGTTAACCACTCCCTAATCCATGTACATGTGTTTCCTTGAATCCCAACTGCGTTCAGTTTGAGAATTAATCTTTTATGCGGGACTTTGTCAAAAGCTTTCTGGAAATCTAAATAAACCATGTCATATGCTTTGCAATTATCCATTATCGATGTTGCATCCTCAAAAAAATCAAGCAAGTTAGTTAGACACGATCTCCCTTTCCTAAAACCATGTTGACTGTCTCCCAGGACCCTGTTACCATATAGGTAATTTTCCATTTTGGATCTTATTATAGTTTCCATAAGTTTGCATATAATAGAAGTCAGGCTTACTGGTCTGTAGTTACCTGGTTCAGTTTTGTTTCCCTTTTTGTGGATCGGTATTACGTTTGCAATTTTCCAGTCTGTCGGTACCACCCCTGTGTCAAGAGACTGCTGCATGATCTTGGTTAGCGTTTTGTAAATTACTTCTTTCATTTCTTTGAGTACTATTGGGAGGATCTCATCCGGCCCAGGGGATTTGTTTATTTTAAGAGCTCCTAGTCCCTTTAACACTTCTGCCTCAGTTATGCTAAAGTTATTTAAAACTGGATAGGAACTGGATGACATGTGGGGCATGTTGTCAGTATCTTCCTTTGTAAAAACTTGTGAAAAGTAATCATTTAACATATTTGCTATTTTTTCTTTCTTCTAATCATTTAATATATTTGCTATTTGCTATTTTTTTTTCTTCCTCTACGATTTTGCCATTTGTATCTCTTAAACATTTAATCTCCTCTTTGAATGTTCTCTTGCTGTTGTAATATTGGAAAAACATTTTGGAATTGGTTTTAGCTCCCTTAGCAATGTTCATTTCTATTTCTCTCTTGGCCTTTCTAACTTCCTTTTTGACTTGCGTTTGCAGTTCTGTGTACTCTTTCTGCGTACTTTCTTTTTTGTCCTTTTTTAATGCTCTGTAAAGTGCTTTTTTTTTCGCTGAATATTTTTTTTTTAATTGATCTATTAAACCATTTTGGCAATTTAGTTTTTACATTTATTTTTGTTTACTTTTGTTTTTTTTTTTTTTTTTTTTGCCTTTTTTTTGATTTTTTTGTTTTTTGTTACTTTCTTTTTGGTGGGTTTTTTTAAATGGGGAAAAAAGGGAAAAAAAAAGAAAAAAAAAACCGAGCTCTGAAATTGTTTTTTATTTTTTTGATATTTAATTGGGAAACAAGAAGACCTTTTTGGCAATTTAGTTTTACATTTAGATTTTACTACTTTAGGGATGTAATTGTTTTGCGGCTCTAGTACTAACTTTACTTCCTACTACGTTTTTTTTGACCTCAACAACCATTCTTCTTCATCTTCCGTGGTCTGTTTTCTTCCTCTTCGTAACTCAATTACCTTCAGAGTTTGGCTTTCATAAAAATTGTAACCTTGAGCTTTGGTCTTCCATTTCTCTCTGTTATTTCTTTCTGGGGATGGCAAAACACTTCCAATGAGACCTATGTTGTGGGTTTGGTTTGGCCAGTGACATGTTCTCTGACCTCCTTTGTTTGTTTTTGGTACTTGTTTAGGTGGTGTGTCATGGGTGGCGTCGCTCGTTGAATCCAGACTGACTCAAGACTAAATCGAAGGCTGCGCTCCCCGGTCATAGTGGAGGGATGGGCCTAAAATCATTGTCAGGTCCAATTGTGTTATGAAGCAGTCATTTGTCATTTCCACCATTTCAATTTCATCCTTCGTGCTACCCACCGGGTTTTCCCATTTTATTTTGGGGAAGTTGAAATCCCCCATTAATATGCCTTCTCCTTTGCTACACACATTTCTAAATGCCCTTGTATAACAGATTATTGTACTCACCGTCTGGATCTGGCGGTCTATAGCATGCTCCTATTATTATGCCTTTTGAATTTTTGTCTGTTTTTCTGACCCATATTGATTCGGCTTTGTTATCTTTGTCCAGGTTTAACACCTGGGCATCAAGACTGTTTCTTATGGTGTATAGCGCTCCCCCTCCTCCTCTTCTTTCCTGCCTGTCTTTCCTATACAATGTACACCCACAAATATTATATTCGTCCCCAACACTCTCAGAAAACCATGTTTCTGTAACACCTATCACACCATAATTAATTGTTAGTGCAGTAGCTTCACGGTCCGAGTGAATTTTAGGTTGGTCTTCGTCTGAATGAACTTCTACATTTGATAAATACATTAATGTGATCTTACTGAGGTTGTTGTTCTTGTATTTGAATCAGATGGAAGACACAGGTCGTCCCTTCCTGTTTGATTTTTGTTTCAAGTTTTGAGGATTTCTTTTTGAGTTCGACTCCCCCGCCTTCGTCCTTTTCCTAGTTTAAAATGCCCTTTATTTCAGAACCTAGCTCGAGGATCTGTTTCTCCAGTAGACTAGTTCCCGTGGTAGTTAATGCATTCCACACCGTCGCTAACCGTATAGTCGTTGTTGTAGAATGTGGTCCAATGAACAAGATAGGTGAAGCCTTCCCGTGTGCACCACGTGTTCAGCCATTCGTTTTGATTAATTATATCCAGCTGTCCATAACAAAGGAACTTTTCCACGGCCATCATAATGGTTCTGTTACAAAAAAAAACGCAAAAGAACTGTAAAAAATCCACGTAAAGTGGATTTCCGAAGCCTTTTACAAAACGTTTCCCTAAAAACCAAAGCCTCTAGAATTTGTTTAATAACAAGGGATATTGGGGGCTAAAAGAAAACACCCGCCCTGCATGAATGGCCCCCAGCCCCATGTTAAGGACAACGCTCAGAAATCCCTCCGGACATTTTGCCATAGAGGCATATTTTATTACCAATGTGGACGGCTACTACCGGGTCGTGTCCTGTTCGTTTTAGGAGCCTGTCCATGTTCTCAGTGATTTGCTTGACATAGGCTCCCGGAAGGCAGCACACTGTTTAGTAAGGGGGTCCAAACTGCGGAATTGAAGTTGCTGTGTTTCTCAATATGGAGTCCCCAACCATCATGACCTCCCCTGAAAAAAGACCAATGCTGGGGGTTGAAACAGGTTATCCCATGTACCCTTACAACAATGAAGTAAAGAGAACAACCCAAGCCGAAGTTAGTTTTACAGACTTTCACTGAGTTTAGACAACCCACACAGAAACCTACCAAATACCCCACCAACCCACAAAAAACTTGCCCTTCATCCGTTTTTTTTTTTCTTTTTCCCCCCTGCTCTGCCTACTGAACCCACTGACCTTCTATCTCCCTGGTGGCTTACAGTCTGTTAGGGGTGAACTGTTAGGGGGATCCCCCCTGATGACTTCCATGGATTGTGGTTGTGCCAGTTCCTCAAGTTCCTGTTGCTGTCTCACTTCTTCCAGCTCCATTTCTAGCATGTTTACTAGTTTATGCAAATCCTGGATCGGCGGCACTGGCACTTACCATTTACCGCACATCCTGGTTTAAAAGGACCACCTCTTGCTTGTTGTAGGTCTCTGATTCCTTCCCACTCAGCAGTGGAGAGAAACACAGATTACTAAGTGGCTTAAGACCAAGGTGTTGATGTTTTTTTTGTGAAGGGTTTCGGTTGCTTTTTTTTTTCTGCAGCACTTGCCCCCAAACACTGCTTTCAAAAACTGGCTTCTAAACTGCTCTGGTACTCTTTTTTGTTCCCCTTTTTTGTTCCCCACCCCTCCACGGCCTGTACTTTTCCTCCCCCACTTCCGAGGTCGCTGTTGCTTCCTACTAACTCGCTGGTCGCTGGGAAGCAAATGCGGAGCTGCGCTCATTTAAAAACTGCGGTTGTTCTGCTGGTGCGTCTGTTGTCTGAGTTGGGGGGAGGACTCCTCCCCCGCCCGGTTCTCAAAGGTTGGGAGCTTGAAGTTGAATCAGCTGTGCCGAGTTTTCAGCTTGTTTGTTAGATGATTCATAAAAAACAAAACACGCAGTTGGGCCAGGGGGGGAGGGGAGCGAAGGATTTGAAAAAAACCCCCCTTCTTTTGTTTTGGGAAAGGGGGTGTGGTTTGGGGTGGTTGTGGGAGAGGGGGGGGGGGGGGGGGGGGTGGGGGGTGGGGGGGGGGGGGGGGCGGGGGTGGGGGGGGGAAGGTGGAGGGGGGGGGGGGGGGGGGGGGGGGGGAGGGGGGGGTGTGGGGTGGGGGGGGGGAGGGGGTGGTGGGGGGTGGAAGGGAGTGGGGTGGAGGCAGCGGGGTAAGGGGGGGGGGGGGGGGGGGGGGGGGGGGCGAGAGGGGGGGGGGGGGGCACGGGGGGGGGGTGGGGGGGGGGGGGGGGGGGGGGGGGGTTGTGATGGGGTGGGGGGGGGGGGGGCAGGGGGTTGTTTCGTGCGGGGGGGGGTGGGGGTTAGGGGGGGGGGGGGGGGGTGGGGGGCGGGTAGCGCAACCCCGTCATCCTCTCCTCCAGGGG